>NC_090728.1:185195614-185201508 GCF_036898095.1 Palaemon carinicauda | reverse complement strand
CATCAAATTCCAAGGGAGGCTGTTTTGTGTTCCCAAGAAAGACTCGGAAAAGCTCAGAGTCATTCTTGACTTGTCACCACTCAACAAGTTCATAGTGAATTGCAAATTCAAGATGCTAACACTGCAACACATAAGGACCTTACTGCCCAAGAGGGCATACTCAGTCTCTATAGACTTGTCAGACGCCTATTGGCACATTCCAATCAGCCGTCGACTCTCCCCCTACCTAGGGTTCAGGCTACAACGAAAACTGTACGCCTTCAGAGCCATGCCATTCGGGCTAAACATAGCCCCAAGGATTTTCACGAAGCTTGCGAGCGCAGCTCTCAAACAATTACGCCTAAAGGGAATTCAGGTAGTAGCCTACCTGGACGACTGGCTGGTGTGGGCAGCATCCGAGACCGAATGCTGGCAAGCTTCCAGTCAGGTGATCCAGTTCCTAGAGTACCTAGGCTTCAAGATCAACAAGAAAAAGTCTCGACTTTCTCCATCCCAAAAGTTCCAGTGGCTGGGAATCCACTGGGACCTTTTGTCACACAGTTTCTCCATCCCAATGAAGAAAAGGAAGGAGATAGCGGGCTCTATCAAGAGACTTCTAGATTCCGAAAGGATATCAAGACGCGAACAGGAGAGGGTACTAGGCTCTCTCCAGTTTGCTTCAGTGACAGACCCAGTGCTAAGAGCACAGCTAAAGGATGCAACCGGAGTTTGGAGAAGGTATGCATCAAACGCGCGAAGAGACCTGAGAAGACCAGTGCCGCCTCGGCTACGTACTCTTCTCAGACCTTGGTCCCAAGCCAGACATCTAAAGAAGTCTGTTCTTCTTCAGCCACCTCCCCCGTCGTTGACGATTCACTCAGACGCCTCAAAGGAGGGATGGGGAGGTCACTCTCATCGGAAAAAAGTCCAGGGGACTTGGTCCAAGCTATTCAGGACCTTTCATATAAACTTTCTAGAAGCTATGGCAGTGCTCCTTACCTTAAAGAAAGTCTCCCCGCGTCACTCGATCCACATAAGATTGGTGACAGACAGCGAGGTGGTTGTGAGATGCTTGAATCGACAAGGGTCGAGGTCACCACCTCTCAACCAAGTGATGTTAGCCATTTTCCGATTGGCGGAAAAGAAGAAGTGGTACCTGTCGGCAGTTCACCTTCAAGGAGTCCGCAATGTGACAGCGGACGCTCTATCCAGGTTCACACCGATAGAGTCGGAATGGTCCTTAGACGCAGGATCATTTTCCTTCATTCTGAATCAAGTCCCAGAACTGCAAATAGACCTCTTTGCGACGAAAGACAACAAGAAGTTGCCCCTGTACGTGTCCCCGTACGAGGACCCCTTAGCGGAAGCAGTGGACGCAATGTCCCTCGACTGGAACAGATGGTCCAGGATTTATCTGTTCCCTCCTCACAACCTTCTGTTGAGGGTCCTCAACAAACTGAGATCCTTCAAGGGGGTAGCGGCAATAGTGGCCCACAAGTGGGCGAACAGCATGTGGTTCCCCTTGGCGTTGGAACTACAGATGAAGTTCGTGCCGCTACCACATCCAGTTCTGACCCAGCGAGTCCAGAAGTCGACTGTCTGCGCTTCATTACAGAAAACCCAGACCCTGCAGCTCATGATTTTCTCGCCCTAGCGGTGAGAAAGCGCTTCGGGATTTCGAAAGCCAGCATAGACTTCCTAGAGGAATACAAGTGCAAATCGACTAGAAGGCAATATGAGTCATCTTGGAGAAAATGGGTGGCCTTTGTAAAGGCAAAGAATCCGCAGGAGATCTCAACAGATTTCTGCTTATCTTTCTTCATCCATCTCCATGGCCAAGGATTGGCAGCTAACACGATTTCAGTGTGTAAATCGGCTTTGATGAGACCCATTTTATTTGCCTTCCAGATCGACCTAGGTAATGAGATCTTTAATAAAGTTCCGAAAGCCTGCGCTAGGCTCAGACCTTCAGCACCTCCAAAGCCCATCTCATGGTCTTTAGACAAAGTTCTTCATTTCGCCTCCTTGTTGAGCAATGAAGAATGTGCGTTAAAGGATTTGACGCAAAAAGTTATTTTCCTATTTGCACTCGCGTCCGGGGCCAGGGTTAGTGAGATCGTAGCCCTCTCGAGAGAGGCAGGTCGTGTTCAGTTCCTGGATGGGGGGGAGCTGAACCTGTTTCCGGATCCTACGTTTCTCGCCAAGAATGAGTTACCCACCAACAGGTGGGGTCCCTGGAGAATCTGTCCTCTGAAAGAAGATGCATCTCTATGTCCAGTAGAATGCCTAAAGGTCTATCTTCGTAGAACTTCAGACTTCAAGGGTAGTCAACTATTCAGGGGAGAAACATCAGGCTCAAATTTATCTCTGAATCAACTCAGAGCGAAAATGACATATTTTATTCGCAGAGCGGATCCTGACAGTACACCCGCAGGTCACGATCCGAGGAAAGTTGCCTCATCCCTAAATTTCTTTAATTGTATGGATTTTGAACATCTCCGTTCATACACGGGCTGGAAGTCTTCCAGGGTGTTCTTTCACCACTATGCGAAGCAAGTAGAGGAACTTAAGAGATCTGTGGTAGCAGTGGGTCGTGTAGTTAACCCTACTGTTTAACTCTGCGAGGAACAGTGGTCTTAATTGGGACGATTAAGTCCAGGGTGAGTGTGTAGGTACATACTGTACTACAAACTAAATGAGGGCACCAAGTGCCCATATAGACTGTTCCTTCCTTCAAAGGTGAACCTTGCATAAGTTCAGACATGTGTGCCAAGCGTTTCTAACGCTAATGTGATTGATTTGTAATACAGATTTTTTATGACTTGATACCTTGGTATCTCATTAAAGTGGTGTTTAATGGTTTTTCTTTCAGATAAACAAGTTCTGTTTACTATCATACTTATGCTTAAAGTTTTGGGTTACCCTCTTTTATATAAATATATATATTTGTTGTTAACCTGTCCGTTTATTATCTGTCAATAAACTTGTTCTTGAGAACCTTGCGTCTCTTTCACCTGTGTCAATTTATTGGTATAATTGAGCATTTTAATTCTATGTATCTTATCTGGGATAATTCTGATAGAATTGTTCTGTCTTGCAAGCTATGTTGCATTGGTTTATGTAAGTCCCCTAATGGGAGGACTCCGTCCCATAAAGGGACGAGGGCGGTTTTATTAGTTTCTTCCTATGCGGATATAAACCTTTGTTCAATACAAGTATTGTGCGGATGACTGGTCAATATATTGACGCAGTGGTTCTATACAAACTATGCTTTACTTAATATAGGGCGAGACCACTATATTAGCTTGCCTGGTATTCATACATAGATATATGTACTCTTCGAGACTTTCCAGAGTCTAGTAGGACTCTTCCCTGTAGGGGGCAGGAAGCTCTAACATAGTTTATAGTTAGTTGAAAAGATGTATAACGGTAACATCTTAGGTCTCTAGGTCTAGTCGACCGGGAATAAATATCTCCGGGGAGTACGGCACGTTCTGAGAATCCACAGATACAGTAATGCTCTGGTACACTTCCATCAGGACGACATGGCTTGAGCCCAAAAAACGGATTTTGAGCGAAGCGAAAAATCTATTTTTGGGTGAGATAGCCATGTCGTCCTGATGGACCCGCCCTTGCCTTTCTAAGAAAGGGCTGTAGGACCCCTCCCTACATACAGTATCTGTAGCACCTCGTGTACGCTACAAGGAATACAGATGGCGCCAGGATTGGCGCCAGGCACGCATACGAATCGGGGGATAGGGAAGCCTTGGGAGCGGCTCCCCTTTTTCTTTCCCGAATTCGTATCTCGTCAATCTCCCTCCTACGAGACGAATCTCTATTCAGGTCGTAGATTGCCATGTGACGTGTCTAGAATACGTCCTCTGATATGTCGCGATATCCCTTTCACGAGGGATACTCGCTCCAGGAGTTAGAATTCTGGTACCTTAAGGTAAATTCTCTGGGAATATCGCCGTAGTTGTAATATACCCTAGGAAGCTACCCTATAGGAACTTCCATCAGGACGACATGGCTATCTCACCCAAAAATAGATTTTTCGCTTCGCTCAAAATCCGTTTTTTAACCCTGGGTATTAGCGTATCTGTATTTTAAACGAATCGAAACAACCTACCGGGTAAATTGTCTGCTTGGCGGAAACATTTTTTTTTCTTCTTTTTTGTTAGTTCAAATTCAGATTATTTTTTGCAATAGTACACTTGATGACTGTTCTTAACACGAACGTTTTACCTTTATATTGCATTGGGACATTCTCTCTCTCTCTCTCTCTCTCCACATGTATATATATATATATATATATGTATATATATGTGTGTATATATATATATATATATATATAGATATAGATATACATCTATATATCTCTATCTATCTATATATATATATATATATATATCTATAATAATAATAATAATAATAATAATAATAATAATAATAATAATAATAATAATAATCAACATTAATTTTATTCTCCTTTATGGTTAAGTAAAGTATGCTATGTATTCGAACAACATGAATTTCGAAATATTGCTTATTCGAATATCTTGTAATTCGATCAATTGTAAATTCGAACAAATACACATTCGAACAACTGTTTTCGAGAAACTGGGTTTGGAAAAAAGGTTTTCGAACAATTGTACAAACACACACACACACTATATATATATATATATATATATAGAGAGAGAGAGAGAGAGAGAGAGAGAGAGAGGGGGGGGATAACAACAACAAATCTAGCCATATATATATATATATATATATGATCTTGCACTAAAAGATGGACGTAAGAAAAGTGACATAACTTAACATGTAACTTGTTTCAGTGGTAAATAAGATAATGATTCTTATAAATACAGTGATAGACGTAGCCGTTACTGGAACATAACTGTTAAAAGTAAGGTGTATCCCATCCCCAAGATTTGATCCAAGTGTGTGTAGCATTTATCACCTGCTAGAATGCAATCTCCCAAGACCAAGAAATAATGTATAGACTTGGCACAGGAGATTCGAAACAATCGTGGAAGGATACCATATGGGAGTTTACAAGATGATTCGAGACTTCATTAATGAAAGACCATCACACAGTCCAAGAGGTACAAAGTTTAACTTCAGGTATTTATCGGAGGAAAAGTTAGAGGGAGTAACCTCAAAGACAAAATAAACTCGCAACAGATTTAAGGGGGAAGAAAGTTGTCTCAGTAAATGATTATATTCGAGGAATTGCTCATAACTTATATTTTAGTTATTGTAATAGTCATCATAATGACGATGAACTTGTTGAATGTTAAGAGGGCTTTTTTATATACAACATTTTAAAAATACATGCAGATGTTTTAAGTATTTTTGCGTATTTAATGATAATGAAGTTAATAAACTTGGATTTTTATCTACATTTGCATTTCAAATATAAACGTTTAGATATCTTTAGACTATATTTTGATTCAATATTTATGTTTATATATGTAAGTCTCCGTATCAGACAGACGACAAGCAACGTTGTTCAGAGCAAAATCTTATTATCCCATAAATCTCCTCTAGTATGACACTTCTTTAATGACTATTTTTGTCACTTTTGTTATGTCATTCTATTGAAAGGATCATATATATATATATATATATATTATATATATATATATATATATATAATATATATATATATATATATATATATATATATAATATATATATATAATTATATATATATAATATATATATATATATATAATATATATATATATAATATATATATATATAATATATATATATATATATATATGTATATATATGTGTATATATATATATATATATATGTATATATATGTGTATATATATATATATATATATTAGTTACGTTGCATAATATTACATTCTATAATATAAGTGATATGTGTTAGCTACAT
>NC_090728.1:185170614-185190614 GCF_036898095.1 Palaemon carinicauda | reverse complement strand
TCTAACCGCGCTAACCAACGAGTTGCTGACATCCCTGGTATCCTTTTTGGTTTTTTTTACTCTCGAGAGTCTGGTAGATTTCATTTCTGAATACGTTTGGGACTATTTGAAAACCAATTATGTGCCTCAAAAATAATGAACTCTAACGCAGCAAATGTAGAGAGTGACAGATACACCTAAATACAGTCAAGTCAGGGTTGTCATTTTTCAGCAGGGTTACAAGGGAATGGTGAGAGCCTATTATCGAGCTGGCACCATCACATCCTATGCCTGCCATTTTCCTAAACTGCATTCTATCCTCCTCCAAACATTTTCTCACAGTTGCATTAAGTGTGTTTGCTGAGCAGTCTTACAATGGAGCCAATCGATAGAATGTATCTACCACTACTTTTTGTTTTACACTGAAGTAGCCAATACTAAGTGATAGACACGAATTGTTGGCTTCATTCGTGCTTTCATCAACTGTCAAGCTGAAATGACTTTCTCCAATATAATTTCTCAGGTATTTAGCAAAGCTAGGTGCAATAACATTTCTTTGTAACCTACCACATTTTGTTCTGTGCAACTTCAAACCTTTAAGACATAGAGATTTTTTGTCTAAATGTGGCAGTAATTCTCCCAAATGATCTATCGAGAAGTTAGAAGAATGCTCTCTAATATATATGCAACTTTCAGTTCGGCAACTCTCGCAGGATCTTAAACTTGTGGGACCATGGACTATTTCAGAATGCTTTCCACTTTCCTTGTGACCAACAATAGACTTGATATGTGCTTGGAAGACAGAGCCAGTACAAATCTTGCAACGAGCTTTTGTTGAATCCCCTTCTACAGGCTGTATATATATATATATATATATATAGAGAGAGAGAGAGAGAGAGAGAGAGAGAGAGAGAGAGAGAGAGTTTACTTTTATAGAGTGGTAGATCGATGGAATATTTCCTACCTTTTTTTGAATTCGTATTGGAATGTTGACAGATAGACATTCGTTAACAACAACACTGAAGATTATGAAGATAAGTAAACTGACCAGACTTTTTCTCGGCTGGGAGCGTCGCAATTATCGAGATAATCCTATTAAGGGCGTAGTTAACTCAAACCAAAAGAAAAGTGATGGGGAACGGGAAAGAAGATAATATTTCTGTCGACGTATCATTTGTATTATCATGGAATAAGTGGTCATACGCACCAAAAGGAGAATCAGACAAAAATAAATAAGTAGTATAAGATTATTAAATATAACTTTCTCATGGTAGTAACATAATTCCAAACTATAATTCCATACCCAAAATGAATTTTTTTTTTTTTGGAAATATATTTTACATTTGCAAATATTATTAGAAATCATAATTTATTAAATTAATTATTAGTCCACAAAAAATCCCACAAAGAATTCTTACCCCACAACTACTCCCCAGAAGCCTCATTTCTTCCCTAGATTTAGGGAGTAATCCCATGAAACGGCAGTCTGTCTTATCGGCCAGTCGGCCACTCCCCGGGCCATGGTTAAAAGAATAGCGGAGCCTGAGCTTCTCTCCGGACAGGGGTTTCTTACTGTGCACTTTCGTGACGTCAATGGTAAGTGACTGTAGAAGAAAACGAGGAAAACAAGTTTTAGGGTCACTATAGTAGGTTTTTCCCCCATAGCAGGGTTAATCATGAATGACGTCGTCACAGTCGCTACGTCCCCCCCCCCCCTCTGTCCGTACAACTGCCATGAATAAAACCTTCCATTTTTCGATGGTATTAGTGGATCTGTGCATGTATTGTGAATTGAAACAATCTACCGGGTAAATTATCTGCTTGGCGGAAACATGCTCTCTTTTTTTTTCTTCTTTTTTGTTAGTTCAAATTCAGAATATCTTTTGCAATAGTACAGTACTTGGCAACTGTTCTTTAAGGGGACCGTCCGGGTTGGTATTTTGGCATACCAACTTGAAAAATTCAAAAATCGTTTTATTGTCTCTCTGTATAGAGAAACATATCGTACATGCTCTCCAGAAGTTTCAACCCATTATTTTTACAAATAACGAAGATATAGAGGTTTTTAAATGATGACGTCATCCCTACTGTGTCGTCTGCATGACTTAGTTTGACAAAATCGTCTTTGTGTGTAATTTTGCATATATATAGCGATTTTTCACTTATATTTCGATCTATCGTACGTCTGGCAGAAATGGAAGGCATTTGTAGAGTTTAGATGAACGAAGTCTACTACAATAACAGAAGCCAAAGTTGCCAAAGATGTATAGAAGTTATAATCTATGCCTATGTTTACTTGAAGTTCGTATGTACATTGTGTTTCCACAACGCCTTCGGGAACATTATAGCAAGGCCAATGTTACCTAAGGTTGTAGAAAGAACAAATAGTCAATAATTTTTCCAAACAATGAAAATAGCGGTCTTTAAATGATGACGTCACCTTATGGCGTCGTCTGCATGACTGAGTTAGACAGGTGCGCAGTTTCTCTCTCTCTCTCTCTCTCTCTCTCTCTCTCCCTCTCTCGAATTATTTACCACTGCCATTTATACAAATACTTTTATTCTCTCTCTCTCTCTCTCTCTCTCTCTCTCTCTCTCTCTCGAATTATCTAAAAACTCCCATTTATACAAATACTATAATAACAATGTTCAACTCTCTCTCTCTCTCTCTCTCTCTCTCTCTCTCTCTCATGTTTCGAAATCTCGTACCTCTGGCAGAAATGAAAGACATTGGTAGAGGGTTAGGTGAATGAAAACTACCACCTACGAACACATCACAAAGTCTCCAAAGACATGTAGAAATTATAATGCATGTGTTTATTTACTTGAAGTTTGTATGTTGATTGTGCTTTCACAACGTCCTCTGGAATTTTATAGCAATGCCAATGTTACATAAGGTGATAGAAAGAACAAAAAGTAAGTGGAGAACAAGAAAACAGAAGCCAAAGATGCCAAAGATGTATAAAAGTTATAATGTATGCGTTTGTTTACTTGAAGTTCGTATGTACATTGTGTTTCCACAACGCCCTCGGGAACATTATAGCAAGGCCAATGTTACCTAAGGTTGTAGAAAGAACAAATAGTCAATAATTTTTACAAACAATGAAAATAGCGGTCTTTAAATGATGACGTCATCCTTGACAGATGCGTAGATCTCTCTCTCTCTCTCTCTCTCTCTCTCTCTCTCTCGAATTATATACCCCTGCTATTTATACAAATACTTGTATTCTCTCTCTCTCTCTCTCTCTCTCTCTCTCTCTGTACATCCTTTTATTAGATAATAGAATGAATCTCTTTTTTCATTTGTTCGTATATCCTTGCAAAAATTCTTATTCTCTCTCTCTCTCTCTCTCTCTCTCTCTCTCTCTATCATCTTATTTTATAATAGGATGAATCTCTTTTTCATTTGTACGTATACCCTTGTAAAAAGTACTTCTCTCTCTCTCTCTCTCTCTCTCTCTCTCTCTCTCTCTGTACATCTTTTTTTTAGATAATAGAATGAATCTCTTTTTCATTTGTTCGTATACCCTTGTAAAATATACTTATTTTCTCTCTCTCTCTCTCTCTCTCTCTCTCTCTCTCTCTCTCACAATTATATACCCCTGCTATTTATACAAATACTTGTATTCTCTCTCTCTCTCTCTCTCTCTCTCTCTCTCTCTCTCTCCAATTGTTATAAACTCCCATTTATACAAATACTATAATAACAATGTTCAACTCTCTCTCTCTCTCTCTCTCTCTCTCTCTCTCTCTCTCTCATGTTTCGAAATCTCGTACCTCTGGCAGAAATGAAAGGCATTGGTAGAGGGTAGGTGAATGAAAACTACCTGCTAAGAAAAAATCACAAAGTTTCCAAAGACATATAGAAATTATAATGCATGTGTTTATTTACTTGAAGTTCGTATGTTGATTGTGCTTTCACAACGTCCTCTGGAATTTTATAGCAATGCCAATGTTACATAAGGTGATAGAAAGAACAAAAAGTAAGAGGAGAACAAGAAAAAAGAACCAAGAAAGAGGGAAACATGGATAAGAGTACAATGCTGAAACCTGCTAACTAAAACACTGGCAACAATTAGAGATCGCTGGCAACTCATAACATAGGAATAGTAAACTGAGGGTTCAAATACCTCCTTTAGGGTGCATTTATGTAGGAATGAACAATAAAAGTTATCATAATAATATTATCTTGATTTCTTTTAGAAAAGAAGCGAAAGCTTGCTGCAAATCTTTGGGAGCTCATAACTCAAAAACATACTTATTCCCACTTAGGTACATTTTTCTCACTTATTTGTTGTTCGATATTAGAGAAAAAGATATCGTTGAAAAGAAGAATAAAAATTCCACAATTCTGTCAGACAAAATTTTGATTTTCGTTTTACATTTTTTTTCATGATTATTTTCCGTCTAGACGAGGAAAAAAAAATAAAAATTCATTAAAAAAAAACAGAAAGGAAAATCAAAATTCTGTCTGACAGAATTGTTCGGTTGTTAGAGTAGTTTTTGTGGTATAAGTTTCAATACAATTGGTATTATAGTAGTGGGGAAAAATGTACCTAAATATTTTTTTTAAATCATGATTTTTGCTTATAAATCCAAAAGTTTTTGATCAAATGACTTGAAATTTTTATATGATGAAGGTATTATATGTGTCTAAAACATATATAGAAATTGTGTAATTTGGATCATTAGGAAAAAAAATGGCGGACATGGCGGACGGTCCCCTTAAACGAACGTTTTGCTGCATGAGGTCTCTCTCTCTCTCTCTCTCTCTCTCTCTCTCTCTCTGTTTCTAGTTTAGGTAAAGAAGGCCGAAATGCCTGGGTAAGATGAAGTATTGTCGCGCTGTGATTGGCCAAACGTGTAAGACGTCATAGTGAATAGGCACTGTGATTGGCCATACGTGTAAGACGTCATAGTGGACTAGTTTGTCCGAACTTTGTCTGCGGATTATAGTAGTTACAGGGTTCATTTGAGCTAGAAACGAGACAGTCAACAAAAACAAGACTTAGAAAAAATCTGGGAGGAAGACATGAGTAGCGTGAGTTTGATCGTCGATATTTCGACTGTTATTGAATTTCACTAAATTATCTCACTCGTATACCACTATTTACATACATTCCTACACATTCTAGTAAAAATTCATTGAATATCACTGATTTCTTCATGCGGCCCTCTCCTAGACACTAACCCTAGTTTATAATACAGGAGTCATAAAACAGTTCAATGTACAGTCAAATGCAATAGTCCTGTCGTCTCCAGTCTTCCTCTGTCTCTCCCAATATCTATAGTTTCCAGAATTTCAGGTGTAGGAAAGTTTGGTTGTTGGGGGGGGGGGACGCCGGTGGGTTGGTGGGGGGGGGGGGGGACCGGGCTGGGGGAGGACACCATGATGGGGGAAGTGCTAAATTTACGTGTCAGAGCTGTAAGATGTGTGATGGCTGGGAATTCGCAAAAGAATATTTATAAACGTAAATTCAATATAATTTCATGGTTCCTAATTATATCATTATAATTATACTTTACTTACAATTATACTGTATGCGATATTTGCTATACCATTCTCGCGAACAACTTTTATACAAAAAAATATTGATGGTTAGTTTGACCTACATATTGTCTCGACTGAAAAATCTCTCTAAAACACAAGCTAGGAGTAGCGCTCTCTCTCTCTCTCTCTCTCTCTCTCTCTCTCTCTCTATATATATATATATATATATATACTGACCAATAAAGAAAAATTTACATAACACTGGGAATGTCGCCTTGGATTTTCTTTATATTACCTCCCCAGTGATCACTCGATTTGGAAAAATTTCATCTTTATAGATGAAAAACTTGTTACATCAGTGGAAGCACGAACAAGGCATTGCTGGAGGTGAGAGAATACCCGCTATGATGAGACAAATATTCAGAAGAGAGCTAAGAATGGAAGAATTCGTATTAATTTGTGGAGTTGGATGATTATTTGGAAGGTTCATGGGCAATAATTATGTGGATGCCCTGCTTACCAGAGTGAGAGCCATGGCCATTCCCAATCCACACCCAATCGTTCCAGTGCATGATAATAGCCCCAACCACACCAACACAGTAATTAGAGCTTGGTTAGAGCATTACCCAGAAATCCAAGTAATAAACTGGCCAACTAAGGCGTGCGACCTCAACCCCATAGAAAACCTATGGGCAAAAATGGTTCGTTATTGTGAAGTCGGGAGAGCGACGAACGTGCTAAGCCATCTAAACAAGAGCGTTTGAATTGTGGGTGTGAAAATTTTACTCCACCATATGACAGAATCTTGTGAGGAGTATGCATGCATGTCTAAATGAAGTTGTAGACACTAATGGTGGATGGACATCACACTAAGGAGCGTTTAGTTTACATTGTATATATGAAAGATTCTTGGATTAAATTAAAATAATTTAACTTTTTCTTTACTTTTCAGCGAATATTTATATTCAGTAAGCTGATCAACTGCATTTGGTCACTGTGGTCTAGTTTTTACACTATTCTCCTGGGATCATATAATCTAAATAAACACAACTATGAAATTATGATTTCTCTTATCAACCACCTTTAATACTAACTGAATATGATTGCTTATTAACCTTGAAATAACAGCTGGAACCAGAGCTTATTCAGCGGGGATAAGCATTAAGTGACTTGTCTTTATAAATCTACAAAAGGCAGTCGAACTCATTTGTGGTAGCACAATATTTCACAACTAAATGTAAAGCGCATCTTTAGAAAAAAAAAACACTTAACGAGACCAAGAAAAGCCATAACTACACATAAACGAACCTTACTGTACCAACCGTGTGTCACACAATTGTACATAATTCCTTTTGTATATAATATGCTTGAATCTTCGCTCTTCCCTCGCACTCAAACGAACATGAAAATTCATGTCTGCTGTTTTGCTCGGAACATTGTCTGTCTCTCGAACAGGTCATGTCCTGTTGCCTTGAGGTTTTGTATATAAAGAAGAGTGTTCCTTAATATATAACTCAGTCGTTTCCAATCTGCCTTTGAGTTCACAACTCCTCCTACGGCCCCGTCACATTGGTGACCCCGGAGTGACTCGCTCCTCCCGCCTCCCCATCCCCCCTACACCTCTCACCGTTACTATGACGCCGTCAACGCATACCTTCTGCAGCAGTACTCGCCGTCGCCAGCCGCCCGTATAGCAACGCCTTTTCAGCTCTCTCAACAACCGTTGGGGGACCAAAGGGCTTCGCTCACCCTCGGGAAAATGACCAGTATCACTCGCCTGCAACCTGCCGCAGACGGCTCTCCTCGTGATGTGAACCCACTTCATGACTTTCAAACCTCCATCAACGCCTCCACTCGTGACGAAGAGGACATCTATTCAACTTCAACCGAAGCTGACGTGAATGCCGTAGGACACGCCTATGAATGCCGTGGGACACGCCTATGAATGCCGTAGGACACACTCGCCTATGAATGCCGTAGGACACGCCTAAGAATGCCGTAGGACACACACGCCTATGAATGCCGTAGGACACACTCGCCTACCCCGTGACGAGCCGGAGCGGCAACAGCCACCCATCATCCACCACTTGCTCGCATCCAAACCAACGACTTCTACAGCCACTCACTGTCGCTAATCAGCGCAGTTTTTACTACTACCTCTCCAGATTCAGGGCACCTATTTAACATGTTCCGTATGTCATTTTTAGAGGGGGAGCCATGTACCAACCGTGTGTCACACAATTGTACATAATTCCTTTTGTATATAATATGCTTGTATCTTCGCTCTTCCCTCGCACTCAAACGAACATGAAAATTCGTGTCTGCTGTTTTGCTCGGAACATTGTCTCTCGAACAGGTCATGTCCTGTTGCCTTGAGGTTTTGTATATAAAGAAGAGTGTTCCTTAATATATAACTCAGTCGTTTCCAATCTGCCTTTGAGTTCACAACTCCTCCTACGGCCCGTCACATTACGTAATGTAAGCTAGGGGAGGATATAAAGTAATATGAAGATGATTTTTAGTTGCCCTCTGAGGATTGACTAATTAAACAAACATCAGTGTTTCCTGAAATACTTGTTCATGTATGGTGGGAATTGTTTCAACCCAATTGCAGATTTGCTATCTAAGGAAAATGAGTTGTTATTGGACTTGTGAATTGGTATAAGTAAGGTTATTCAGTCTGGACAAAATTTCCAAACTATACCAAAGTCCAGTATTTTAGGCAATAAATTTCTGTTAGAATGTTATGTGGAATGACAATAAGCGGGTCTATACAACGTAATTATAATTTGGAATCATTGCTGAATATATGATACATGATGAATTGATAGTGAATTACTTTTAAAAAAATGCCTCCTTCCCCGCCGTTAGAATTACACTTTCGACAGAGAGAGAGAGAGAGAGAGGAGAGAGAGAGAGAGAACTCCTAGCATATGTTTACGTAAGGTTTTTCACTCAGGACATAATAAATGCCAAACTAATCATCGATCCTTTTTGTCACTAGTTGTTCGCGAGAATGGTATAGAAAATAACACAGCAATTATGAATTAGAATCCTCATAATCATAAAACTGAGATCGGATCGTGTGATATTATATCGCATTCAAGTTCATGCATAATGTTTTGTGTTTTCCCTGCCATCCACACACCTTACAGCTCTAACAAGTGGTACTTCCCCTGCCCGTCCTCCCGCCCCTTCCTGGCGTCTTCCCCCAGCTTGTCGCCCCCCTCTCCCCGCCCGTTGTCCTCCTCTTAAACTATCAAACTTTTCTACACTTGAAGTTCTGGAATCTATAGATACCTGGGGGTTGAGAGAGGGGGACTGGAGACGACAGGACTATTGCATTTGACTGTACATAAGAAAAACAAAATGCATTACTTGTTACAAGTTAGTGGCAGCCATATTAAGTAACACGGCCTTCCCCAACCAGACCTGCAGTGCCTTTACACTTCGGAAAAAACCTTCTCTAAAACTGTGTTCCAGAAGAGAGAAATTGCAGAAGGTTCGAGTTGCCTTTACATTTCGGAAAAAACCTTCTCTAAACTGTGTTCCAGAAGAGAGAAAATTGCAGAAGGTTCGAGTGCCTTTACACTTCGCGAAAAAACCTTCTCTAAACTGTGTTCCAGAAGAGAGAAATTGCAGAAGGTTCGAGTGCCTTTACATTTCGGAAAAAAACTTCTTTAAACTGTGTTCCAGAAGAGAGAAATTGCAGAAGGTTCGAGTGCCTTTACACTTCGGAAAAAACCTTCTCTAAACTGTGTTCCAGAAGAGCGAAGTTGCAGAAGGTTCGAGTGCCTTTACACTTCGGAAAAAAAACCTTCTCTAAACTATCTGTGTTCAGAAGAGAGAAAATTGCAGAAGGTTCGAGTGCCTTTACACTCGGAAAAAACCTTCTCTAAACTGTGTTCCAGAGAGAGAGGAGTTGCAGAAGGTTCGAGTGCCTTTACACTTCGGAAAAAACCTTCTCTAAACTGTGTTCCAGAAGAGCGAAGTTGGCAGAAGGTTCGAGTGCCTTTACACTTCGGAAAAAACCTTCTCTAAACTATCTGTGTTCCAGAAGAGAGAAATTGCAGAAGGTTCGAGTGCCTTACACTTCGGAAAAAAAACCTGGAAGGTTCTAGTGCCTTTACACTTTGGAAAAAACCTTCTCTAAACTATCTGTGTTCCAGAAGAGAGAAATTGCAGAAGTTCGAGTGCCTTTACACTTCGGAAAAAAAAACCTTCTCTAAACTATCTGTGTTCCAGAAGAGAGAAATTGCAGAAGGTTCGAGTGCCTTTACACTTCGGAAAAAAAACCTTCTCTAAACTATCTGTGTTCCAGAAGAGAGAAATTGCAGAAGGTTCGAGTGCCTTTACACTTCGGAAAAAACCTTCTCTAAACTATCTGTGTTCCAGAAGAGAGAAATTGCAGAAGGTTCGAGTGCCTTTACACTTCGGAAAAAAAA
Source organism: Palaemon carinicauda (assembly GCF_036898095.1). Classification (NCBI taxonomy): domain Eukaryota; kingdom Metazoa; phylum Arthropoda; class Malacostraca; order Decapoda; family Palaemonidae; genus Palaemon; species Palaemon carinicauda. Next base: position 185,180,699 of record NC_090728.1, on the reverse strand, counting down.
ACCTTCTCTAAACTATCTGTGTTCCAGAAGAGAGAAATTGCAGAAGGTTCGAGTGCCTTTACACTTCGGAAAAAACCTTCTCTAAACTGTGTTCCAGAAGAGAGAAATTGCAGAAGGTCGAGTGCCTTTTACACTTCGGAAAAAAACCTTCTCTAAACTATCTGTTCCAGAAGAGAGAAGTTGCAGAAGGTTCGAGTGCCTTTACACTTCGGAAAAAACCTTCTCTAAACTATCTGTGTTCCATGAAGAGAGAAATTGCAGAAGGTTCGAGTCGGTTTTAATGTTGAACTGTTTGCTTGTTTCGTTTTGCCAAAGTCCTTGGCCGTTGAGAGGTGTCATCCTCACTGTCATCGACATGTCCTGTGAAGTATGAGACAGCGGACATTAATATAGGGACCTTCATTCCAGATTAGGTTTAGAATGTGGACTTTGAGTGGTATTTAGTCATCTTTCTCAATGATCAATAATAATATTAACCCATCGAGCTCACGAGACATGGTGCTTTTTGTGTATTTATGTATGTATGTATGTATTATTATTATTATTATTATTATTATTATTAGCTAAGGCTACAAACGATAGTTGGAAAAGCAAGATGCTATAAGCCCAAGGGCTCCAACAGGGAAAAGTAGCCCAATGAGGAAAGGAAATAAGGAAATAAATAAACGATATAAATAGTAATGAACAAGTATATTAAAATATTTTAAAAACATTAACAACATTAAAACAAGATATTTCATATATAAACTATAAAAAAAATTTACGTTAGCCTGTTTCAACATGAAACCTAGTGCTACAGGTTTGAACATTTTAAGTTTTACCGATTCAATTACCCAATTAGAAAGATCATTACACAACCGAATTACTTGAATTGCATTTTCTCTTTCTGATCACCCATATGGTGGCCTACTTCAAAGTCTCTCAAAAACGCTTCATTGGGCCGTTGATCGTCAAAAGACCTAACACTTGCATAGGGAGTTCTGGCAATTTTCGGACTACGATGTTTTGAGTATCTTCACTCGGCTGTGCATGTGTGCTTTCTCTCGTGTGCGTTTGAACTTTGTTTATGTACGGCATAGGATATAAATATATATATATATATATATATATATACATATACATATACACACATATATATACATATATGCACACACATACATATATATATATATATATATATATTTATATATATATATATATATATATATTTATATATATAGTACATGTATATCATATTATAATACATGTACTGTATATATATATATATATATATATATATAAACATGTAATATATTTTTTTTTCTTTTTATTCAGAAAGAACCTTAATGATGGATCGTTATATCATTCGAAAAAAAAGAAGAACGAAGAAACAGGTGGATAATCAACTGAAACAAATAGATGTGCAAATGCATCTTCCACGAACGTTGTTAAGGATAAAAAATAACCTTAGCAAGCGAACGTTGACTTCTTTCGAGACATCAAATAAGATGAAACTAACAAGACATTACAATGAGGAATATTTACAATGTGGTTTTACGAAATGGGTGGATTCTGGACGGGAAACGACAGGCCACAGTGCTTAATATGTAGTGAGAGTTTGAAACCTTAAAAACTAAAACGACACTTTGAAAAACAACACAATGAACTTCCAAAGAAAGGAAAAATATTTACAGTCATCAGTAAAAGTTCTTTGTCAATTTATAACTGTTAATGAGAGAGCCTTATTGTCATCTTATTAATTGCATATCGTTTAGCTAAAGAGAAACTGCCCCACACATTAGCTGAAAAGGTTATTCTTCCTTCATGTTCGGATAATGTGTGTTCTATGTTTGAAGGAAAATATGCTGAAAAATTAACAGTAGTACCTGTCAGTGACAATGCAATATCACGAGAATTTGTGAAATTTCAGAGCATTTTAGAAGAAATGCTTATTGTAAGACTTCAGTCCGGTATAGATTTCGTAATACAGCTACACGAAAGCACTGATATTGCAAATTGTACTACACAGCCGGTGATGAAGTGAGGGACAGAGGTAGATGGAGAGCGCTGGCCAGAAACATCGACCCTATATGAAAGTGGGAAAAGATGCAGACAAAGAAGAAGCTACAGTTTTGGTTCGTCAGATATGTGTGACAAAATATGTTATGCTGTCTAAATTTGACATCGTACACAACTGGTGCAAATATATTTGCTGCATTGGAAGAATGTCTTGTTGGTAAGCATAAATTTAACCTGAAAAAACTGCAGAGGGATTACAAGTAATTGAGCACCAAATATGACCGGGAAGAATAGCGGTGTTATTAAAAGATTTTTGAATGGAGCCGATAACAGTGCAGTTTGGAATAACTATTTTATTATACACAGAGAACCTCTGGTATCAAAGGGACTTTCCGAGAATCTCAAGGAACTGTTGAAAAGTGCAGTTAAAATGGCAAACTTTATAAAAGGAAGCTCACTTAACAGTAGAATATTAGAAATTTTCTGTCCAGATATTGGAGCCAAATACATTCGCTAACAGTTACTGACTCACAGAGAAGTTCGTTGGTTGTCACGAGGCAAGGTACCTACCAGGGTTATAAGTACCAGGGTCCAGAGTCAATAGAGATAGGCCTACTGACTCAGCCAGATTCTACCGAGTCAGCTGAGCTTCGCCGCCCAAACCCGGATCCTCTTCGGTCCTGGTGAAATTGATTTTTTCTTTCTTATCGCAACCCAAAAAGGGAATTATTATGTTAGTGTATTTCTACGTTGGCGTATACTGTATCTTCAAATCTGAGAGAGAGAGAGAGAGAGAGAGAGAGAGAGAGAGAGAGAGAGGAATTACCTATACTTAAAACTTCCATTTTCTCCTTAGTGTCAGACACAAAAACTCTTTCATTTTACTTATTGTATATTCGATGAGAGAGAGAGGAGAGAGAGAGAGAGAGAGAGAGAGAGAGAGGAATTACCTATACTTAAAACCTTCCATTTTCTCCTTAGTGTCAGACACAAAAACTCTTTTATTTTACTTAATGTATATTCGAAGTGAGAGAGAGAGAGAGAGAGAGAGAGAGAGAGAGAGAGAAATTACCTATACTTAAAACCTTCCATTTTCTCCTTAGTGTCAGACAACAAAAACTATCATTTTACTTATTGTATGTTCGAAGAGAGAGAGAGAGAGAGAGAGAGAGAGAGAGAGAGAGATAGGGGAATCACCTATAGTTAGAGCCTTCCATTTTCTCCTAAGTGTCAGAGAGAGAGAGAGAGAGAGAGAGAGAGAGAGATAGGGGAATCACCTATAGTTAGAGCCTTCCATTTTCTCCTAAGTGTCAGAGAGAGAGAGAGAGAGAGGAATTACCTATAGTTAGAACCTTCCATTTCTCTTAAGTGTCAGACACGAAAACTCATTTTACTTATTGTATATTCGAAGTGAGAGAGAGAGAGAGAGAGAGAGAGAGAGAGAGAGAGAGAGGTCCCTTACCAATTGAAATCATCACAGGATTTCAAGGTCATCCCATTTGTGTATCCAGTATATCGTGACAGTGAAGGTAATGTCTTCCGGTACTGTTAGCATGTAAACGAGAGCAGTTGCACCGTTGATAAGTTCATCAGGCTGCAAACCTCTCTCCCTTCCGGAATTCCGCAATCAAGATCACACCGTCGGCCTCCATCCACTTCGTTTGAGCCTAGTTCTCCAATCTTCCGCCCCATGTTTGCTACAGTAGGCCTACATGCACAAGTTTACCGTTTTGAAGTCGTCACTTGGTCCATATACTTAATTCCCACAGTCATTCATATAAATTGATGGATGTCGGGTGTTTGAGAGAGATTTCCATTTCACCCCTTTCTGGACGACAGGTGTCTGGGAGTGCGAGACCAGTCGAATATTGAACTACCTAACTCTGCTGTAGTAACTGTTAACTTTTACGAGTATGTTATTGATCAGTTTTTTTTTTCACGTAGATATATATATTACAGAGGTTCTCTTCTTTGCTTCTCTTCTGTCCTGTTGTTTTTCTCTGGACTTTCTACTTGTAGTCAGGGTGAATTAGATGGGATGGTGGATCAGTCCAGAAATAATTAGCAACAAGAAGTATTTCATGACAGTGGATGGAGAATTTGTAGCATACCATAAAAAAAAAAACCTCCCTCTGGATCTTAATTTTTTTTTCCAAAGACTCATTAAAAAAAATGCTAAGATGTATGATTTTTCCCTTTTTCAAAATTGGATTAAATGGACACTGCTAGTCTTCTGTTATAAAGCTTGACTCTCTGAAAAAGGATTGTTCATTAAACTATTCCATTGGAAGCCTAATTTGATTTGCTCAGGCTCACATTGTTAGCAGTTGTCTGTGTCATTTAGACCATTATGCCAAATGCTAGGATCTTTGAGGGTCATTCCACACTACTTACACCTACCCTAGAAATAATTTTTGATATCCTGAAATTCAATTATCTAACGCCACGATCGGAATTAATGGACTTGAACCCGGTTGTGCCAAGCAGTACACATAAATTAAATCCCACTGTTAGTAATATTGATAGTAATGGCAAAGGACTTTGGGGGCATGGTGAAATGATGTATTTTTGGGGATTAATTTAATAAACTAAACATGTCAGAGTCAAGCTCTTGGGAAGAATGTATTGTATAGGCTGAGGATTGGCCATAGTCGGCCAAAGCACAAATATCTTTTCGTTTTTTTCTTCTTTTGAGCGATATTCATGCATAGTTTAAGAGTACTTCAAGTTTTGCTTATTATAATTTTTACTTCTTTGCTTGCTTTATCATTCAGTTGAATTTATTATTATTATTATTATTATTATTATTATTATTTCAGTTGTTGTCAATTACTTATTCTTTTCAAAGTATTTATTATCAATTTCCACCAACAGATTTCAGTTATGTTTAACTAATGATAATTTTTACTTATCCTCTTTTTTTTTCAAATACTTATTTGATGCTTCTACTGATAGTGGAGAAGATATCAGAACATTTTCCGGAGAATCTTCCATTTCCGGAACCAGACACCAAAATTAGCACTCAGACTCGTCGGGGATAGCTCTTTTTATTAAAAAGGATGCCATTGAATTTACAGAAATATTACATTTCGCAATAAGATCGCAAAGACTTGCCCTATCTGAATGCTCTGGATGTCAAATCATACATTTTTTTTTTTACTGCGTAGAATCCGAATTTAGAAAATGTACTTACCCATTGACTTCCTCATAGCAGTAGAGCAATGTCAACACTCAATCAGGACACACTGGATGGCACCACTGTTGTGAACCTCAGTATGGGGCTCAGTATCAGCCGAATGATTATTTAGTGTGCCTAAATCATTAATTCAGCGTCCCAGATGCTGTCTAATAAGCCCTGGATCAATTAGCAACCATATATTACCGGTTGTACCAGCGCAGGAGAGCCGAGCTAAGATTAACAGGTCTATAGCCCTTTGCATGTAGTGTCTTGGATGCTGAACAGACTGAAAAGGACTTGAACGATACTGTATGAACGATCAAGCTAGGTGTAAGTCATTTATATTTATTCTCGAACGTAGTCGTATCTCATACCTTATTCTAAATGATTGAGATCAAGGTGGTAAAAGGATAAATCCTCGGCTTCGATTCACGGAATAAAGATGATTACCATAGTATGATACCTTGAATGCCATTCACCAAGATGGCAAGTAACAGACCCAGGGCTGTAAATTCCAGACTGACTGAAGCAATTGTTGTCCTTGCCAGAAGAAGAAGAGTGAAGAGCTCAAATCACCATGTGCATAACAACCACAAAAACATAATGGCTACACTATGTGACTAATATTTCCCTCTTCCATGCAATAAATGAGATGCTTTTTGTTCTGGGTCCATCACTGTCATCAAGGCAGGCGGGAGTGCAATGGGCATGACTGAAGACCTATCAGTACTGAGATGGTGGATGGTAGCTGGTCCTGAAGTCAGCCACTTGGGTACACAGTATGAGGCAAGAAGTGGGATCAAGGGGGTTCTAAACACACCATCCAGCATGACAAAACAGTACGAGCACAGTGTTCCTTGAGAAAATATAAAAGCTCTCACAAGGCATGCAAGATGTGAGCAATCTTCTCCAGGCTGAGAGTTGAGACCTGCTTTCACTTGATGCAAAGAACATTGCTCACTGAAGTTTTTTCAGAGCTGGTTAGTGCACACTTTGAGAAAGGAAATGTCAATTTCCAGGAGTTTATTAAGAGACGGGGAAGAAAAGAAGAATCCACCATCTATGAACAAATCAAAAGGAACAGGGTTGACTTTTCACTACAGGTATCAGTATCTGTTGACTCTTCAAAGCAAACAATCGTCGGTTCTCCAAGCTGTTCATATCATGACAGGGCAGAGAGTATGACTTGAAGGAGTTCTTCCGTCATGAGAACCAATCACAGACTTCTTCCCTCTAATGATAGCAGAAAGCTCCACACACGTCAAAAATCCCACCTCATTACTATACTTGAGAGCCAAGTTACAACCCTGGTGTAGCATTAGTGGGTGATTGGCCCTCATGAAGTTCAAAATCTTTTGAAGAGTAAGCAATGCTCGATGCACTTCTTACAATACAAGCACACTCTACCAAATACAAGAGAGCAGACATTGTTTTTTATTTCTACTGGCCATTTAGTATGAAAGCTGAAACTAGATCAAAGCGAGGATGTGGGGTGAGACTCAGGGTGACAAGGAAAGGAAAAATTCCCGTAAACTTGTGCTAGACTAAGAAAAGATAATTTGGACAAAGCTTCCACCCATTGCAGAGAGTTGCCGGTAGCAGACTAATTGTAGGTGTTTTGGTCTGACCTACACAGCACTGTGCGGCTACAGATACGAGGTTTAGAGTGTACTATTTCAGGCAGCAAGATGAATAATATGTGGCAATCAAGTATAGTCTTACTGCCTATATGTACAGTATACAGCTACACAACCGAAGAAGGAAACAAGAGTTAACTCATTTTTATAACCAAGCGTTCATTTTCATAATCGTTTTCCGTTCGCAATAGTAGACAAGCAATCATTAGTGAATGCTTATCATCTTGAGAGTCTGTGCGTGAGGAAAATATTTGTAATAGATTGCTTAACATTATTCCCAGGAGGATAAACAACTATATATATATATATATATATATATATATATATATATATATATATATATATATATATATATATATATATATATATATATATATATTATATATATATATATATATATATATATATATATATATATATATATATATATATATAGTTTGCCTAAGTATATTATACCAAGAAAATAATGATGTCTTTTATATATATATATATATATATATATATATATATATATATATATATATATATATATATATATATATATATATATATAGTTTGCCTAAGTATATTATACCAAGAAAATAATGACGTCTTTTAAAAGATGAAATTGTTTTTATTCTAATTGTTTTACTGGAATTTGCGTGTTTTATTATTCACATAGGCCTATGTATTACAAAGAATTATACATATGTTTTAATGAATTGTTATTGTCTACTATTTACTTAAACTATAATATTTGTATTATCAGTCTCAATCATTGTCTATTACCTGGTTCATTAATGTCTTCAGAAAGTTTCGCCTTTTGAGATTTACTTATTATTTAGTTAGCCCCGACTTGTGAAGGCTTGAATGCTCAGTTTGCCCCTCCTCGCCTTACTCTTATATGTGACTTGAAGTTCGCACTTCTGATTTTATACTTCTTATGAAGCTTATAGGCCTAAAAATAAAATGAAGAAGAGTCTGTGGAGAAATTTCACAAATCGTAACTTTATGCCCAGATAGACACCTTTGTTAGGTTATAAGATTTGATGCAAATATTTATTGTTGCCATCTGACATATAGCCATGCCCTAGTAGTATGTTATAAAGCCAACACTACAGAGCCATATTATTATTATTATTACTATTATTATTATTATTATTATTAATACTATTACTATTATTATTTGAGATGCGTTTCTATTGTAGAATCTTCACATTACAGCTTTGGGTTAATATGTCTGACCCTATTATAGACTTCCATTCGTGAAGTAAAATTAAATAATAGAGGTAGAATTAATTACAGTTTTAATAGCAAATATAACCCATTACCTCGCTTATTTATTTATCATTATTTCTCCTCCCTGATTATAACCTGAAATTTGGCTTATAATGATTTATTGCAAGTTTCGAAACCACGACCCCAACTAACTTTTGCTTTATACACAAAACGACACAAGCAAAATTAAATAATAACTTTGAATTCATAACCCAAATGCATAAATTGTTATTATTAGACAACAGGACTAAGCTTGAATTATTTTCCCTCTTGACGCCCTCTTTCCCACTCAGTTCCAGGAATCACGGTATTTAGGGAGATTCGGGCTACATTACCGTATTCATTTTTTGTTCTGAAATATTCTAGCACGATTTTTTCAACGATCCAATATTTTTCAATGATTGAATTTTTCATAGCAGTTGACCACCGTTGTTTCATACATACACATATCTCCTAATTGAAATATAAGGTTTATTACTAAGTGGCAACTTACAAACAACGCTTGCCCAATGCAAAATTAAATAATTATAAGAGAGAGAGAGAGAGAGAGAGAGAGAGAGAGAGAGAGAGAGAGAGAGAGAGAGAGAGAGAGAGGAGAATTCAACACCAGACCAAAGAAAGCCTGTTGCTGTTTTGCTGGATAACCGGGGGACGTCAGGGACACAGGATACTCTCTTACTATCCTGCCTGTCTCGGAACCCCAAACCGAGAGGTAGTCCTGAATCGGAAGACACCTAAGAGGAAAGGATCCTCAACGGAGTCGATTTCTTAGGGCTTGACCCGACCCAGGACTCTCGGGAAACCCGAGTCTCTTTACTTTAGGTTATCCAGGACGATACAGACATCACTGCCATTACTTGTCGGAAAATATTCTCTATTTAAGAAGACTCAAACATTTTATGTAAAGTTTATAGATTTGTTGATAAATTCATGATTTCTTATAAAGGTTAATAATTAGGAATCTAGTTGCCTTTAACAATAATCATCATTATAGTTATTTATGAATTTTTTATATTTTTTTTTTAGCAAATAAATCAGTAGTTTTATGGCCGAGGGTAGGCACCCGCTGATGCTACTGCCAGAGTTATTGGGTACTGTGACGACCGCAAAATAGTACTATATCAGATTCCTCTCTCGTTAAAGCTCATTTTTCCTTTGCTTAATTTTCGAGTCAACATAATATGAATCTCTCTATTAACTTTTAAAGGACAAAATTGAATAATACTATTTCTATTTTGATATGATTTCAAATGAATAGTTTATTTATAAAATCATTTATGAAAATGTTGTGTTTAGGTCCTGTACAAAAGAGGAAAATAAAATAAATAGATGGAGAGAGTTTACTCGAGCGGCCGGCCCTGCTATACAATGGGAATAATGAGGTTGAAAGATGCAGACAGTTACTTGAATAGCTAAACCCATCTATAGTCGATACTTTGTAATGAGAGCATAGCTGTTAGGAACCTTGTTTTCAATTACGGCTCAGCAATAGCTTATTTGGAAGCAGCGGGTTCTCTGGTGTTGTAATAAGTATAAAAAGATTGAAACATCTACAAATACAATATGAATACATCTTTCAGGGGTCGGAAATTTATTCAGAACACTGTGTCACTGAGATGTGCTTTAAAGATAAAATACTTTTCACTACCAACTTCAATATTCCATATTTGTTAGGCATATGAATATTTCCATTCCCTAACTTGAATATCCAGTCACAAATAATTTGAAAGATTTCACTATAGCTGTTATTTATTCGTAATTATAACTGTCTAAAGTCCAAAAAATATTTATAGACCATGTTTGATACAATTTTTTGGACACTTCCATTTTACAAAATGTGAAGTGTGAAGTAGGAGATGACGAATGATGATGAAAAGAGAAGTATTGATTTAAAAACTCGAGATAGAGACGACTGGCGAAATGTAACCGTGGCTTAGGGTCAATAGGCCTAGGAAGAGATGATGACCATATATATAATGAATTTTAATTCAAACTCTATAAAATATGAAAATATT
>NC_090728.1:185143114-185165614 GCF_036898095.1 Palaemon carinicauda | reverse complement strand
TAAATTCATAATTTTTTTTTATAAAGTTTGATAATTGAGAATTTAGTTGCCTTTCATAATAATCATCATTATAGCTATTTATGAATTTTGAATATGCTGCATATTAAGTGAGGATAGAAAAGCAAAAGCACCACCTCTAGAGCCTCCTCAACCATCATGGCACCGATGATCCTCCAGTATCAAACAAAATTTTTATTTAACCAAGATCTGTAGACCTTACTAAGACCTTGGCTTTATCAATGAGTTACGAAAAAAAAACCTGAAAAAAGAAAATCACTATGAAGAGATAGCGTTTCCTTCGTGGTGTCAAAGTCCCAGACGGATGAAATGCCATTTTACTTTTAGTCTGTCACAATAATCATATCTCCTAAAGGCAGATTATCTTAATTTACATTTGCTGCATAGTAAGTTTTCATTTAGGTGAAGGCATACTAATTTTTAAAAGAAATACCTTTAGAACATCCGAGGAAGGAGAGAAAACGGAGTCATGGCTTCTACAATATATCAGTATGTTTTAAACGTTGCATTGTAGGCATATCTGACATTATAGCTTCTGCATCTACATGTTTTCAACGTTGAATTGTAGGCCTATATGACATTTCAGCTCTGCATCTACATGTTTTAAGTGTTGCATTGTAGGCATATCTGACATTATATCTTTTGCATTTACATGTTTTAAGCTTTGCATAGTACGCCTATATGACATCACAGCTTCTGCAGCTATAGAGCCTTGCATTGTAGGCCTACCTGACATTACCGGCACATCGTTGCTTTTGTGCAGTATTCTAAAATCAAGCATTTATATTCCTCTTGTGTTTCTTCAGTAGCAGCAAATATGATCTATTTCAGTGTACAAACGATTACGCAATTTCCCAGAAATTTAGACAACTTCAGATTCCAAGAGCAAAAAATAATTAAGAGAAACTATTTTGATGAGTTACTTTTCATGAATTAAACTGACCAGTTTTAATATTTTAATATTTTAAAGAGTTTGAATTAAAATTCATTATATATATGGTCATCATCTTTTCCTAGGCCTATTGACCCTAACGGCCCCGGTTACATTTCGCCAGCCGTCTCTATCTTGAGCTTTTAAATCAATACTTCTCCATTCATCATCTCCTACTTCATACATCACATGCTGTAAAATTGAAGTTTCCAAAGAATTTTATCAAACATGGTATACTGATATTGTTTGGACCTTAAACAGTCTTAATTACGAACAAACAATAGTTATAGTGAAATCTTGGAAACTATTTGTGACTGTTCGATGGAAATTCTAGGCTGGATATTCAGGTTAAGGAATGGAAATGTTTATAGGCCTAATAAATACGGAGTATTGAATTTGAGGGTGAAAAGTCTTTTATCTTTAAAGCACATCTCAGTGACACAGTGTTCAGACTAAACTTCCGACCCCTGAAAGGTCGACTTGATATTGTTCTTGTAAATAATATGTTTTAATCGTACTGTCTGCATCTTTCAACCTCATTATTCCCATTGTATAACAGGGTCGGCCTCTCGAGTCTACTCTTCGAATCTATTTATTTGATTTTCCTCTATTGTACAGTACATTAAAACAAAATTTTAATCAATGATTTTAAGTGTAAACTATTTTTTTTAATCATATTTAAATAGGAATAGTGTTATCCAGTTTTGTCCTTTAAAAGTTAATAAAGAGATTCATATTGTGTTGACTCGAAAATTAAGTAAAGGGAAAATGTGCTTTATCCAGAGAGGGATCTGACAGTACCCAATAACTTTCGCAATAGTATCAGCGGGTGCCTACCAATGGCCATCAAAATACTGATCTATTTGCTAGAAGAATATTCAAAATTCATAGATAGCTATAATGATGATTATTATGAAAAGCAACTAAATTCCTAATTATCAAACTTTATAAAAAAATTATGAATTTATCAACAAATCTATAAACTTTACATAAAATGTTTAAGTCTTCTTAAATAGAGAATATTTTCCGACAAGTAATGGCAGTGTTATCTGTATCGTCCTGGATAACCTAAAGTAAAGAGACTCGGGTTTTCCGAGAGTCCTGGGTCGGGTCAAGCCCTAAGAAATCGAATCCGTTGAGGATCCTTCCTCTTAGGTGTCTTCCGATTCAGGACTACCTCTCGGTTTGGGGTTCCGAGACAGGCAGGATAGAAAGAGAGTATCCTGTGTCCCTGACGTCCCCCGGTTATCCAGCAAAACAGCAACAGGCTTTCTTTGGTCTGGTGTTGAATTCTCCTCTTCCTTCTCTCTCTCTCTCTCTCTCTCTCTCTCTCTCTCTCTCTCTCTCTCTCTCTCTCTCTCTCTCTCTCTCTCTCTCATTAGTAACCCTTTCTTATCCTTTTCCTTCTTCTCTTCCTCTACTAATAAAGGGCACGGGGGGAGGGATTCCCGTCTACAGTATGCAGCCAGACTGTTGCTATTTATTTATTATTGCATTGGACAGCGTTGAACATAACTTGTCACTTAGTAATGAATCTTATATTTCACTTTGTAAACATGTGTATGAATACACAAAGTTGCTCAACTGTTGTGAAAAATTTTATTATTGAAAAAATATTAGATAGATAAAACAATTGTGCTACAATAATATTCCAGAAAAAAAAGTAATACATTAATGAAACACGAATCCCTCTGAACACCTTGATTCCGTGAGACTATTCCTGGAACTGTGTCTGTAGATAGTCGGAGTGGGAAAGAGGGCTTCACGAGGGAAAATAATCTAAGCTTAGTCCTGTTGTCTAATAATAATAACCATCTATGCATTTGGGTTATCAATTCAAAGTTATTACTTGATTTTGCTTATGTCGTTTTGTGTATGCAGCAAAAGGTAGTTAGAGGGAGAAGTAATAATGATAAATGAATAAGTAAATAAGCGAAGTGGTGTGTTATCTTCGGTACCAGAAATACAATTAAATCTACCTATATTATCCAACTTTAATTTACAAAGGGAAAGCTATAATCGGGTCAGACATATTCCCCCACACCTATGATGGGCAGATTCTACAAAAGCAACGTATCTCGAATAACAACAACAACAACAGTAATAATAATAATAATAATAATAATAATAATAATATGGCTCTGTCGTCTTGTCTTTAACACATACTAGGGTATGGCTATATGTCTGGTAGCAACAATAAATATTTGCATCAAATCTTGTCATTTATGAAAGGTGTCTATCTGGGCATAAAGTTACGATTTGTGAAATTTCTACAGTCTCTTCTCCATTTTAATTCTAGGCCTATAGGCTTCATAAGAATTATAAAATCAGAAGTGTCAACTTCAAGTCCCATATAACAATAAGGCAAGGAGGGGCAAACAGTATTTAAACCTTCACAAGTTGGGTCTAACTAAATCCTCAGTAAATCTCAAAAGACGAAAATGTCTAAAGATATTAAAGAACCAGGTAATAAATAATTTCATTTTTCAAATGACACCATTATTTTCTATGTATAATATACTTAGGCAAACTATATATATATATATATATATATATATATATATATATATATATATATATATATATATGTAGGTAGTAGGTTGGCCAGGGCACCAGCCGCCCGTTGAGATATTACCGCTAGAGAGTTATGGAGTACTTTGACTGGCCAGATAGTTCTATATTGGATCCTTCTCTCTGGTTACGGTTTACTTTCCCTTTGCCCACACAGACACCGAATAGTCTGGCCTATTCTTTACAGATTCTCCCCTGACTTCATACACCTGACAACACTGAGATTACCAAACAATTCTTCTTCATCCAAGGGGTTAAATACTGCAATGTAATTGTTCAGTGGCTACTCTCCTCTTGGTAGGGGTAGAAGAGACTCTTTAGCTATGGTAAGTAGCTCTTCTAGGAGAAGGACACTCCAAAATCAAACCATTGTTCTCTAGTCTTGGGTAGTGCCATAGCCTCTGTACCATGGTCTTCCACTGTCTTGGGTTAGAGTTCTCTTGCTTGAGGGTACACTCGGGCACACTGTTCTACCTAGTTTCTCTTCCTCTTGTTTTGTTAAAGTTTTTATAGCTTATATGGGAAATGGGTAAGTACATATTTCTAAATTCGGATTCTACGCAGTAAAAAAAAAAAAAATGTATGATTTGACATCCAGAGCATTCAGATAGGGCAAGTCTTTGCGATCTTATTGCGAAATGTAATATTTCTGTAAATTCAATGGCATCCTTTTTATTAAAAAGAGCTATCCCCGACGAGTCTGTGTGCTAATTTTGGTGTTTGGTTCCGGAAATGGAAGATTCTCCGGAAAATTTTCTGATATCTTCTCCACTATCATTAGAAGCATCAAATAATGATAAGTAAAAATTATCATTAGTTAAACAACTGAAATCTGTTGGTGAAAATTGATACCTAATACTTTGAAAAGATAAGTAATTGACAACAACTGTAATAATAATAATAATAATAATAATAATAATAATAATAATAATAATAATAATAATAATAGCTATAAATTCAACTGAATGATAAAGCAAGCAAAGAAGTAAAAATTATAATAAGCAAAACTTGAAGTACTCTTAAACTGTGCATGAATATCGCTCAAAAGAAGAAAAAAACGAAAAGATATTCGTGCTTTGGCCGACTATGGCCAATCCTCAGCCTATACAATACATTCCTCCCAAGAGCTTGACTCTGACATGTTTAGTTTATTAAATTAATCCCCAAAAATACATCATTTCACCATGCCCGCAAAGTCCTTTGCCATTACTATCAATATTACTAACAGTGGGATTTAATTTCTGTGTACTGCTTGGCACAACCGGGTTCAAGTCCCATTGATTTCGATCGTGGCGTTAGGTAATGGAATTTCAGGATATCAAAAATTATTTCTAGGGTAGGTGTCAGTAGTGTGGAATGACCCTCTATGATCCTAGCACTTGGCATAATGGTCTAAATGACACAGACAACTGCTAACAATGTGAGCCTGTGCAAATCAAATTAGGCTTCCAATGGAATAGTTTAATGAACAATCCTTTTTCAGAGAGTCAAGCTTTATAACAGAAGACTAGCAGTGTCCATTTAATCCAATTTTGAAAAAGGGAAAAATCATACATCTTGGCATTTTTTTAATGAGTCTTTGGAAAAAAAAATTAAGATCCAGAGGGAGGTTTTTTTATGGTATGCTACAAAATTCTCCATCCACTGTCATGAAATACTTCTTGTTGCTAATTATTTCTGGACTGATCCACCATCCCATCTAATTCACCCTGACTACAAGTAGAAAGGCCAGAGAAAAACAACAGGACAGAAGAGAAGCAAAGAACAGAACCTCTGTAATATATATCTACGTGGAAAAAAAAACTGATCAATAACATACTCGTAAAAGTTAACAGTTACTACAGCAGAGTTAAGTAGTTCAATAGTCGACTGGTTTGCACTCCCAGACACCTGTCGTCCAGAAAGGGGTGAAATGGAAATCTCTCTCAAACACCCGGACATCCATCAATTTATATGAGTGACTGTACGTCGGGAGATAATGACTCTACAAAAGAGATGAATGCTTAACAATAGAAAAACCGGTGGATAAGGTGAAGAAGCCACCTCTGAATTTCCCTGGTGCTTATACGTCCTTTCTCAAGCTTGTTAAGGAACTCTGCTTTCGTTATAAAAAAAAAAAAAGTTGAAAGCGGTAGGAAGCTCTTTGATTTAAAAGAATGATATTGTTCTTGCAAGAAATAAATATCTAAGACTTATTGATGAAAAGCGAAAATCCGATTCTCCAAGACCGGAGGATGAGACCTGGGTTAATCAAAATGTGTGTGTGGACAAATGTTGGACTCTACCCGGTGGAATTGTTGGTCCTCGAGTGAAAACGAGTAAAGGTAGTAGGTTGGCCTGGGCACCAGCCGCCCGTTGAGATACTACCGCTAGAGAGTTATGGGGTCCTTTGACTGGCCAGACAGTACTACATAGGACCCTTCTCTCTGGTTACGGTTCTTTCCCTTTGCCTACACAGACACCGAATAGTGTGGCCTATCCTTTACAGATTCTCCTCTGTCCTCATACACCTGACAACACTGTGATTACTAGACAATTCTTCTTCACCCAAGGGGTTAACTACTGCACTGTAATTGTTCAGTGGCTACTTTCCTCTTGGTAAGGGTAGAAGAGACTCTTTAGCTATGGTAAGCAGCTCTTCTAGGAGAAGGACACTCCAAAATCAAACCATTGTTCTCTATTCCTGGGTAGTGCCATAGCCTCTGTACCATGGTCTTACACTGCCTTGGGTTAGAGTTCTCTTGCTTGAGGGTACACTTGGGCACACATTTCTATCTAGTTTCTCTTCCTCTTGTTCTGTTAAAGTTTTTATATTTTAAATAGGAAATATTTATTTTAATATTGTTACTATTCCTAAAATGTTCTATTTTTCCTTATCTCCTTATTTCCTTATTTCCTTATTTCCTTTCCTCACTGGGCTATTTTCCCTGTTGGGGCCCCTGGGCTTATAGCATCCTGCTTTTCCAACTAGGGTTGTAGCTTAGCATTTAATAATAATAATAATAAAGGAGCTAGATTTATCTTAGTGCGTGCTGGGGGAGAAAATAGATTTGTACCAGGAGGGTTACTATTTTTCCGATCGGAAAATGGTAATAAGGGTGATTTCCATGATAGTATGAATCAGACATGCTTCATATCATGGTGTCAAACACAGCTATTGGTAAACATTCCCGCTACTCTACTTTGATGGCTGCTTTTCCGGTCCCATACAGCAGTGGAACCCCACTCTCTACAGGACCTCCCCTGTCATTTTACCTTGTTCGTTTATAGTATTTAAAGTTTCATATCGCGTATTGTTCAATCGTCACTGTTAAAAGACTCGTGAAATAAGAAAGTCTTCAGTTTCCTCTTGACAGCCTTTATGTCTTCAATCATTCGAATGTTTCGTGGGAGTTTATTATATAGTCTCGGGGCCGCATATTTAAAGGCTCTGGAGCCTACAGTAGACATATATCATGGTTCCAATAGTTTGAAGCCATCTGTAACTATTCTCGTGTCGACACGATTTGTTGGCTGCGCAATTTGTAGCAAATTGAGATACTACCGCTAGAGAGTTATGGGGTCTTTTGACTGGCCAGACAGTACTACATTGGATCCTCCTCTCTGGTTACGGTTTATTTTCCCTTTGCCTACATACACACTGAATAGTCTGGCATATTCTTTACATATTCTCCTCTATCCTCATACACCTGACAACACAGATTACCAAACAATTCTTCATCACCCAAGGGGTTACTGCACTGTAATTGTTCAGTGCCACTTTCCTCTTGGTAAGGGTAGAAGAGACTCTTTAGCTATGGTAAGCAGCTCTTCTAGGAGAAGGACACTCCAAAATCAAACCACTGTTCTCTAGTCTTGGGTAGTGCCATAGCCTCTGTACCATGGCCTTTCACTGTCTTGGGTTAGAGTTCTCTTGCTTGAGGGTACACTCGAGCACACTCTCCTATCTTATTTCTCTTCCTCTTGTTTTGTTAAAGTTTTTATAGTTTATATAGGAGATATTTATTGTTGTTACTCTTCTTAGAATATTTTATTTTCCTTTTTTCCTTTCCGCACTGAGCTATTTTCCCTGTTGGAGCCCCTGGGCTTATAGCATACTGCTTTTCCAACTAGGGTTGTAGCTTAGTAAGTAATAATAATAATAATAATAAAAATTCTCTTAAGTATTTTGGACGACCGGTTTTGATAACTTGGTGGGTTATTGTATATATTTTAAATTCAATTCTCGCTTTAATCGGCATCCAGTGTAAATCGATTAGTGTAGGGGTGATCCTTTCTCTAGGTGGGACACCTTTTATCAGTCTTGCTCCTCTGTTTATTGTCTTAGATAATGCTTCATATCATTCAAAAATATTGAACAAAGCACCAGGTCAGCAGTTATTATTATTATTATTATTATTATTATTATTATTATTATTATTATTATTACTATCCAAGCTACAACCCTAGTTGGAAAAGCAAGATGCTATAAGCCCAGGGGCTCTAACAGGGAAAAATAGCCCAGTGAGGAAAGGAAATAAGGAAATAAATAAATGAAGAGAACAAATTGGCAATAAATCATTCTAAAATAAGAAACAACGTCAAAACAGACATGTCATATAATAAACATCAACATCATCAAAAACAAATATGTCATAAATAAACTATAAAAAGACTATGTCCGCCTGGTCAACAAAAAAGCATTTGCTCCAACTTTGAACTTTTGAAGTTCTACTGATTCAACCACCCGATTAGGAAGATCATTCCACAACTTGGTAACAGCTGGAATAAAACTTCTAGAGTACTGCGTAGTATTGAGCCTCGTGATGGAGAAGGCCTGGCTATTAGAATTAACTGCCTGCCTAGTATTACGAACAGGATAGAATTGTCCAGGGAGATCTGAATGTAAAAGATGGTCAGAGTTATGAAAAATCTTAAGCAACATGCATAATGAACTAATTGAACGACGGTGCCAGAGATTGATATCTAGATCAGGAATAAGAAATTTAATAGACCGTAAGTTTCTGTCCAACAAATTAAGATGAGAATCAGCAGCTGAAGACCAGACAGGAGAACAATACTCAAAACAAGGTAGAATGAAAGAATTAAAACACTTCTTCAGAATAGATTGATCACCGAAAATCTTGAAAGACTTCTCAATAAGCCTATTTTTTGTGATATGTTTCTCAAGGAAATCGGATATTGTCTACTGGTTACCTAACCACAATATAGCTCATGACCCTTCCTATACCAAAACCGAACTTCTAGATGTGGTAAAGGAGCACAAGTACCTCCAGGAGTATGAAATTGACAAAATAGCTAGAGATGCTGGCCATGAGGTACTCAGACTCCCTCCTTATCACTGCTGAGTTCGACCCGATGGAATTGACTTTTGGAGAAGTAAAAAATGAGGTTAAGAAATGCAATTCAAATCCGAATCAGACTTAGACAACTGTTGAACGTATAACTAAACGTGCAATAGATAGAGTAACAGCAGAGGACCGGAAGTCATGTATGCGTCATACAAGAAAAGTGGAGGATATTTATAGAAAAATGGATATAGCACGTGACCATCTAACTGAGAAATTGATTATAAACATCACCAGTGATAGTGAGGAGTCGGAAAGCGATGATGAATGAATTTGTTATTTCAAGTTATTGTTTGATGTAGCCTATCCGATGATGACTTAATATGTTTTCTTTTGTTCATCGATTAAATGTTTAATGTATCAAGATGTATGTTCATTTTACCTAAGCACGTTTACATATATTTGAAGCAAATTTCCATTCTTAAAAGTTTGTTAGACCAGGTTATAACACACTGAAACTTAAGGTATCAGTAGCAAAATATAGTGGGTGGAGGATGAGGATCAAGCTCTCTCTCTCTCCTCTCTCTCTCTCTCTCTCTCTCTCTCTCCTCTCCTCTCTCTCTCTCTCTCTAGATTTTTACGAGTTTCTGTAGAAATAGAAAATTATTCCGGCGCTCTAATTTTGCCGTAGATTTCATAAATTCATTTTCAAAAGTAGCAAAATATAGAGGGTGGAGGATGAGGATTAAGCTCTCTCTCTCTCTCTCTCTCTCTCTCTCTCTCTCTCTCTCTCTCTCTCTCTCTCTCTCTCTCCATTATTCAGGCGCTCGAATTTTGCCGTAGATTTCATAAATTCATTTTCAAAAGTAGCAAAATATAGAGGGTGGAGGATGAGGATTAAGCTCTCTCTCTCTCCTCTCTCTCTCTCTCTCTCTCTCTCTCTCTCTCTCTCTCTCTCTCTCTCTCTCTCTCTCTCTCTCTCTCTCTCTCTCTCTCTCCATTATTCCGGCGCTCGAATTTTGCCGTAGATTTCATAAATTGATTTTCAAAAGTAGCAAAATATAGTGGGTGGAGGATGAGGATCAAGCTCTCTCTCTCTCTCTCTCTCTCTCTCTCTCTCTCCCTCCCTCCCTCCATTATTCAGGCGCTCGAATTTTGCCGTAGATTTCATAAATTCATTTTCAAAAGTAGCAAAATATAGTGGGTGGAGGATGAGGATCAAGCTCTCTCTCTCTCTCTCTCTCTCTCTCTCTCTCTCTCTCTCTCTCTCTCCTCTCTCTCTCCCTCCCTCCCTCCATTATTCAGGCGCTCTAATTTTGCCGTAGATTTCATAAATTCATTTTCAAAAGTAGCAAAATATAGTGGGTGGAGGATGAGGATCAAGCTCTCTCTCTCTCTCTCTCTCTCTCTCTCCTCTCTCTCTCTCTCTCTCTCTCTCTCCATTATTCAGGCGCTCGAATTTTGCCGTAGATTTCATAAATTCATTTTCAAAAGTAGCAAAATATAGAGGGTGGAGGATGAGGATCAAGCTCTCTCTCTCTCTCTCTCTCTCTCTCTCTCTCTCTCTCTCTCTCTCTCTCTCTCTCTCTCTCCATTATTCAGGCGCTCGAATTTTGCCGTAGATTTTATAAATTCATTATCAGAAGTAGCAAATTATAGAAATGGCAACACTGAGTGTCTTAATCAGTCAAGTAGTCTACGGTGAACGAACTGTCAAAACCAGGTGATCGCTGAGCGGCTGTTTCTCTCACTCACTACTCCAGGGTTGCCAGGTTGGCCTTTTTTCTGGCCAGAAATCTCCAAATTTGGACATTTTTCGCGCTAGATACCTAAATTTGGCCTTTTTAAAATTGGTCAGCTTTAAAGGATATATTTTCTGCCCTTTTTTACTATTAGGTTGGCCTTTTAAAGCTGCAGTTGACCAGACGTTGGCCTTTTCTCAATTGGAAAACCTGGCAACTCTGCTACTCCTCCTCCCCACTGCCAACTTGCATATTTCGTAGTGTTTTTTTTATTCATATAATTATTCGGCATATTCAAAGGTATGCAATCGACAGTACATAAATTATCATGAAAATTGGATTGTATTGTTTGGTTTATACAATTCATATATAACATAATGCTCCGAAATAAAGCATTGCTTACATTCGACAAAGTTTTTTTTTTTTTTTATCTCTGGCTTCGATTTCCTGCAATTTATAAAACTTCTGGTTTTCCTACTCCGAATAGCATTTTAATGATATGAAAATATTTCTAAATCGAGTTCTCCAATGAGTAAAACTTAAAAAGGTAATAGAAAGAGGATTCTTTCATATCATACTATTTTCTGTGAATATACAAGAAAGGACTCGAACCAACGAAGTGGGCGAACCATCAACGCCAATTTAGCGTGTGGCAGGCTAAGCCGACGACCCGCTACCCGGCCACATGATGGACAACACCGGAAATATCGAGGAAAATGGCCACTGATGGAACTAGTCGCCATTTTGTTCAAATGGAGCTGTCTCACACAGTGTTGTGGATTAAAGCCAACAGTTCTTGTCTGCACGGGCGCCGCCCGGCCGCCCGTCGTCTTTGAGTTGCCAATTTAGCGATTTTGTCGCTAGATCTAGAGAATTTGAATGTCATCTAGCGACAGTTATTGGCCACTAGCTACAAGGAGCAAATCTAGAGATTTCCTTTAAAATCTAGCGACAAATCTGGAGAATCCTGGTAATTTTGAACTACTTACGAAATTTTGCGTTATTTTTATTACTCAAAGAAGAAAAAATAAATAAAATAGTGGAAAGCGCCTAAATTAAGACCTTCTATATTCCCAAAATAAATATGAATACAAGAGTACACAAGTGTGATGTCACCCTCCTCCCCCCCCTACCATAGACGGCAGTCCCGTAGCGCGGTAGCGATCTCGTAGAACACACGTTCAATATTGCTTCTAAATATTTTCGTATGGATTCGTACCAATACCCAGCCTACCTACTTAGTACTCAGTATCACGTAGTCACGACTCACGTTCGGAACCTGAGGATTAATAGTGTTTTTATAACAGCCGCTGTGTAAGATATCTGTTACTTAAGTGATATAATCAACTTATTCTTAGAAGTTTTTGATAAACAGAGGAGCTCTTGCATGACACGGCATACACAAATGCATAAATATTTCACACACACACACACACACACATACATATATATATATATATATATATATATATATATATATATATATATATATATATATTTGTGTCCAGATTGAATCTCAGCAATTATTAGAGTTACAGTGATAGTAATTATTGATTAATTATTAAAAATCTTATTTTTTGTTTATGAAAAGAATAGCATTACTTGTTTGAAATTTCATGTATCAAGTACTGAATTTCTTGAATAATTTATTTTACAAATTTATTTCCTCTTTATTAATAATGATTATTAATTTTCCTTCCATTATTCCTAAATAAGCAAAATTTAATTCCTCTTTTCATTACAACAAGTTCAAATAATTATACCACTGGTATTTTAAAATATCAATAAAAAAAATGTGACAATATCTGCTAATTCATTGCCTTTTTTACAGTCTTCTATTTTAGCTACTTTCTTTAGAGAAATTCCATATGACTTTAGCTACTTTCTAGCTACTTTTGCAAGCCTATCTAGCAACATTTGAAAATTTGAGTTGGCAACCCTTCACGGGCCATTCCCTCGGTCGGCCAGTAGCAAGGCCGTCTCCCTCTACGGCCTCGGGCGAATTCGAGCCAATTGGTAAGCGCGGCCAATCCGGGTAACTGAGCAGTCACGTGACTTCCCAAAATAGCTCCGCACGGCACGTGGCGCAGTGAAAACAAACCACACTGCAACGTGGTGCTGCATGAACGGTCGTCAGTTCAAGCTAAATTATTCGCCATTATGCCTTCATCATGTGTTATTTTCAACTGCAAGAATCACAATATGATGCAAGGAAAGATGTTGCATTTTTACAAGTTCCCCAGTCGTAGCAGAAGCCCGGATAGGAGGGATAAGTGGCTTGCAGCATGCCAGCAAATGAATCCAAATGGACACAAATGGTCCCCACCAAAGAGTCGGGTTATTTGTAGTGAACACTTTATCACAGGTATTTATGAAATTTAACATATTTTAATATAATTTAACATTCTGGTGGTTGGTGTTCATTATGAATTTATATTAAATTGCCAAATTAAAGGTCCATGCATCAACTGGAATTTGATATGGGCAAACTGGGAGACCTGTAAAAAAAGTAAATACAGTGTCAGTGGCATTTTATCACATTATGGTTATCACACCTCACACTTGTGTGCTGTAAACAGTTCAAAATAATTATTGTTTATCATCATTTTTAACTTGCAAGTGTCGCTAGAAGTTAGAACAGTTGTATTTTATATCTTATTACTCACCTGAAGCATTTAACTTTATATTGTAACGTGTTTTAGCAGCTCCATCCAAAGAATTCACGTAATCTGGTTTGTTTTCACTTCGCTTGATTCCCGCGCTAGCGGTCACGTGATCGATGACGTCAGCTCGCGCTTACGAATAAGGACCAACTATAGAATAGTTACAGATGGCTTCAAACTGTTGGAACGTAGATATATGTCTACTTTAGGCTCCAGAGCCGTTAAATATGCGGCCCCTAGACTATATAATAAGCTCCCACGAAACATTCGAATGATTGAAGACATTAAGGCTTTCAAGAGGAAACTGAAGATTCTCTTATTTCAACAGTCATACAACAGTGGCGATTTATCAGTCAATGAACAATACGCGATAAGAAACGTTTTTAAAAAGAAAAGTAAGAAAAAGCAAAAAATCAGAATTGAAATCTCATAGACTCAATCCTTGACCCAAAAGAGTTTTGAACATTTAAAAGGAAAACATGATGAGGATTTTATGATTTGATATGGCTCCACTTGAATCTGCAACCGAACGAGGCAAGAAAAGAGGTTCTTTGGGGCTTATGCAGTAAGTTAGGCAGCTGGCTTTGAACTGACTACTGTGCAAATTCGCTTAGTAAGCCATTTTCTAATCTTTCTTTCTAGTTGGGACACTCTTCCTTATTTCTTCATCTTTGGCTTTGATCTATAAAAAAAAAGTCCATTTCTTTTAGCGATGCATATTTGCACCGACTCGCGGCGGTGCCTTTTTAGCTCGGAAAAGTTTCCTGATCGCTGATTGGTTAGAATTATCTCGTCCAACCAATCAGCGATCCGGAAACTTTTCCGAGCTAAAAGGGCACCGCTGTGAGTCGGTGCAAATAAGCATCGCTAAAAGAAATGGACTATAGTTGATTTTATTCATTATTCAGTGTAATTAAAGAGTCAATAAATGTCTGAAACACTTGGGGTCAAGGCTGGCGTACGGTACGGTACGGTACGGAGTACGGTACGGTACGATTGATATTTAGCCTATAAGTATGGTACGGAATTACGGTACGGTAATTTTACCATGGTACGGTACGGTTCAGGTACGAAAAAAATGGGCAAATTCCGTACCGTACCTTACCTTAGGCTTGGATATCTATCACTACGCTATTACTGTTAATGCATATTTGGACACCAGCAATGGAATGGACTAAAAAAAATTTCACTTGTAGAACACTAAGGTATTTTATATTGTAGTTTGTAATATACAATGCATGTGTTAATTTCTTAATTAACATGTGACGTCTGTCTCTAATTATTGAAGTAATACCAACAAAAGTTTGAAGTATCACAAATATAATCCTATATTGTGCTTCAAAAGAGTCTTCCGACAGAAAAGCCTTATGCTTAACTATGAGCTACTGAGTGTGTCTGCTGCCAGTCTGCCACTACAAGTGCTGTTTACGTTGCTTCCACTGACACAGAACAGTTAGAAAACTGGGAAGAGGCATTAAATCATGTCACAACAGCAGCTGATGAGTCATTTCCGTTAGAGGTGCTGCTCATACGTTACAGCTGTGTGCATGATATGATCAACGGAAATCAATCTGTGAAATCTTTGCTAACTAAAGTGTGCAAAGTAGTGAATAAAACCCATACACAGAATATGAGGTTAGTATTTAGAAAAAATGACAAACCACTGCCCAAATTGGATTGCGAAACAAGATGGGGCTCATCTTATGAGATGCTACAGAGTGTCATGGCAAGCAAATCTTTTTATACCAAATAGGACTTGCCAATGAATCTCTTTTGATACCTGAAGATGACTGGCAAACTATTGAAGACCTTTTACTCAGTCTCAAACCTGTGTACAATACGACCGTTACCATACAAATGCAGAAACTGACTACAGGAATGTTCCTTGGTGAGTGGTTAAAATGTAAAATGCTTCTGTCAAAATCATCTTGACAGTTTTCAGCCGACCTTATTAATGCCATGCAGAATCGAGAGCTTTCTCTACTCAACAATGCAGCATTCCTGGCAGCCATTTATCTTGATCCAAGATTTCAGTGCCTATTAGTTGAACCATAAAAAGATCTTGCAATGCAGCACCTCACTGCATTGTGGAAGAGAATTATGTCATTGCAAAGCTCTAGTAATTTTCAGGATGATTTTACAAAAAAAAAAAAAAATAAAAAATGAAGAAAAGAACTTGAGTGAAAGCCAAAGTGGAAATGAAGAGAGCTCAAAAGATATAATTGACCAAATATTGTCTGCTGCTGATAACAATAAAAAAAGGGAGAGCAAACTAGTGGATTATGATGCTTTGCGATTAACCGAAATAAAACAAACAATTAGGCATTTCAATAACTGTACTTGAATAGAAAAAAGGGAAGATATATTCACGTGGTGGAATAAACATCCACACCAAGATTTGAAGGCTATAGCCGAGGTAGCCCTTGCACTTCCTGTCACTCAAGTGAGTGTAGAGCGAACATTCTCAGGGTTGAGATACATTTTGGATGAACTAAGACTAGGCCTGAAGGATGATATAATAGATGCCATTATGTTTCTAAGATGCAATACATAATCAATTTAAACTCTTATGTTTGGTTAAAAGAAGTTGCTATTGGGAGGTATTTTCCTACTATAGCCTAGGCTACAAGCTTTATTTTATCAATGTCGAGAAAAAAGATTTAGTTTATTTTATTACATCTTAACTTAAGTTTATGAATGTTGAGAAAAAATATTTAGTTTATTTTCTTATATCGTAACTTTAGTTTATCAATGTCGAGAAAAAAGAATTATTTTATTTTATTACATCGTAACTTTGGAATGTTGAGAAAAAATCGAGTTTATTTTATTACATGGTAACATCAGGCAATGCTTTCAAGTTCTATTAATGGTTAGATTATTGCATATTTTTTTCATGATAAAATCCTTAAGAGAGGAGGTGATGGTTTCAACAATATTATTGTTATTATCCAAAGAGTCATAATACTGGGAAATATTCTGAATAATATTTCATACACTATATTTCATGTACTAAATATACGGTATAGTTTCATGGCTAAACATGTTTTTTGAATCCAGAAGTGAATACTCTTGGTCTTCTATTAAAAACAAAGGAACAGTATTCAATATTACTACAAATATCCTTAGCAGCAGCAGCCATATTAGTACGGTAAAAGTACGGAAATACGGTACGGTATATTTTCCGTACTGTACGGTACGGAAAAATTATTGATAGTACGGTACGAAATTACGGTACGGTATTTTAGCCAGGTACGGAGTACGGAAAAACATTCCGTACCGTACCGTACTACCAGCCTTGCTTGGGGTTGGGGTATCCTCTGCTCCCTTCTGGTTGCTGATACTCTCATTCCGAGCAACTTGCACATCCCCTCGATCGTTTAGACAAAAAGCTTATGCAACTAGTTACAAAAATAATTAAATCCTCAAATAAGTATATATTAATATAAGTATATAATCATTCATTTATATGATTAGAATTGGAATATGAATATTTATAATTGTTATTTTACATAGAAATTTAGAATACCCTTAAATAAAGAAATTATTTTGAGCAGTTTTGTGCGTGAACTATTTCAATGGTATTTAAACTTGTGAAACTTGCCAATTGTTATTGAATTCAACACCTGAATTCCTGTGGGAATCAGAAAGGTTGATGTAAATTTTGATAAGGCCGCTACCAATATGATTAACATAGTGAACTGATTAATACAACGACGACCCTCAAATGCAAAGGTTCGAAAAATTGTCGTACAAACTTAACATGCAATGTGTTGATATTACTGTGATCCATACTAGCCAATTCCAGTGCATGGGTATTTCAAAGAGTTAAGAAAATTAGATACGAAAAGGAGATTTATTTATAAGCCATAATTGTTTCCAAGACATGATTGATATTTTTGAGCAACTTCAACATCTGATCAATGCCTCTGTATGGGCCTCACAAGTGAATATTTTCAGAGACAAAATAAATGCATTTATGAGGAAATTAAAGCTATGGAAAAGGTATGTAGAAATATTTTGCTATCAAGAGATATACTCGTCTGTGACAAATCACCGCACATTTCCTGTCGAATTCAGGAATCTGTTCTCTCCACAATGAGAGCTGAAATGTGTTTGCAAGACGTGGTTATTTATGATGAATATATATCACTGATACGGGATTTTAATCAATGTAAATATCAACCACAATAGCATGTAATATCGAATTCTTCCTTGGGAATATATATCCACTGGAATTCATTTATAATAATAGCTTCTGGCTGGACAGAGATTTGAATGTTCATATTTGATCTTTTCAATCTTTCACCTAACTATAATTCTGATGACCCGCTATTGGAGGTTACAGTTCCTGAAGACTTAAATGATTCGAGCACATTAATCCTTTCTCCTTCCAATGATATTTCATCTTCCATTGGATATTCAGTTCTCATCATCTCTGTCTTTCTTCTACTTATCTTGAGCCCAACCTTGTGTGATATTTCATGCTTTCTGGTAAGCAAGAAATGCACATCCTGGGGTGTTCTACTAACAAGGACAGCATATTCAGCATACTCTCTGTTAGATTATTTCCTAATACTAATCCAGTCCAATCCTTCTCCACCATCCCCAACTGTTCTATGTATTACATAATCCATGAGGAGGATAAACAACATAGGTGACGACATACTTCATTGGAGTACTCCACTGTTCACTGGAAATTCATTTGATAGGACTCCACTAACATTAATTTTGCACTTGCTATGCTCATGGACGAACTTAATCAAATTTACATATTTCAGAGGAATTCTATATAACACAGGCCGGTGCACACTATGAAAGGCTTTTCTTTGTGTAATTAAAAAAAAAGTAGATTTCTATATTCTACGTCTCAAAATGATAATTTGGTCAGTAAAACTAGTACCTTTTTGAAATCCTTCTTGTTTTCCTAAATCCTTTTTCTAATTCCTGCTAAATCCATTATGGCTAAATCTAGTTACTGCCCATGGTAAACCCCGCCACCCACAAAGTGAGGGATGCTTGGAACGTGGCAATGGCTACCTCAAGCATTTGCTTGTTGCCTAGACGGGAGACAACGACTTTAGGCAAGTGAAGTTCCAGAAAAAAACTCAAGCTTAAACGCTGGTATTATTGGGGCACCACAGACTGTGATGTTGGGCTGTGATGTCAATGTTGGATGAACTTCTTCCACCATTCTTAACGATGTGATTGCTCGCTTGCTGAAGAGGAAAATACTATTGATAGCATAGATTATGGTGACTGAACGTTGAACATCACACCCTAAGTACTGAAATTATATTTTATACCGAAGAAATATTAATCATGACATTTTATCAACGGAATTGACACCGTTCAAGGATTTCATCTAATCACTGATCCATATTTTCAGTAATTACATGAAATCATTGGAATATTTAGAGATTACATTACTCGCTAACGGTCACAGCAATTACACGTATTCACTAAAAAGTTCAGTGAATTCATGAAACCACTGTTTTATATATATATATATATATATATATATATATATATATATATATATATATATATATATATATATATATACACATATATAGATATATATATATATATACACACACATATATATATATATATATATATATATATACACACATTATATATATATATATATATATATACATATATATATAGATATAGATATATATATATATACATACATATATATATATATATATATATATATATATATATATATATATATATATATATATATATATATATCAAACGTTCAGATGGGCTCCACAAGGCACTAGAGTTGGAAGACCCAGGCCTACATGGCTGAGGACTATGAAGCGTAAAGTAGGGGATGATGAATGGAGAAGTCTTAAATTAAAAGCTATATAGATAGAGACGATTGGCAAAATCTAACCGATGCCCTTTGCGTCAATAGCACTTTTAGTTTCAATGGTATTTTTAAAGTTGATTATGTGCAGTTGTGAGGACAATTTTAATCTTGAAGCTATTGGTATCTGAACCTTAGCAAAATGGATTAAGTCTTATTTCATGCGATAAGTGTAAATGCTGCAAAATTACAAATGTGATCTTAAAATTCACTATACACACACCTAGATTGATTAGAACTCTCGCTCCAGTCGGGGACACTTAAACCAGCAGTCTTAGCTAACTACAAATTCATCAGTCTTGTCAAGGAGCCCATGTGCTGTGAAAACCCATGATAATTACCAATGTCTAGAATGCAGACATTGTTGATAAACCGGGCGTTTATAAAATTCGACCTGTTTACAGAAAAATTTAAGACTATTGTTATGTTCTGCCGGTATCCCTGTAATTATGACATTTTTCTAGATAAACAAGACCATTATGGCCAATTAAGGGAGACAACATTGCCATCATTACATACATATACCAAGGCACTTTCCCCAATTTTGGGGGGTAGTCGACACCAAACAAATGAAACAAAAAAGGGGACGTCTCCTCTCTACGCTCCTCCCAGCCTGACAAGGGACTCAACCGAGTTCAGCTGGTACTGCTAGGGTAGCACAGCCCACCCTCCCACATTATCCACCACGGATGAAGCTTCATAATGCTGAATCCCTTACTGCTGCTACCTCCGTGATCATCCAAGGCACCGGAGGAAGCAGCAGGGCCTACCGGAACTGTGTCACAATCGCTCGCCATTCATTCCTATTTCTAGCACGCTCTCTTGCATCTCTCACATCTATCCTCCTATCACCCAGAGCTTCCTTCACTCCATCCATCCACCCAAACCTTGGCCTTCCTCTTGCACTTCTCCCATCAACTCTTGCATTCATCACCTTCTTTAACAGACAGCCATTTTCCATTCTCTCAACATGGCCTAACCACCTCAACACATTTATATCCACTCTAGCTGCTAACTCATTTCTTACACCCGTTCTCACCCTCACTACTTCGTTACTTTACAAAAATGAAAGAGTTACAAAAGAAGCAGGGGAATTTGGTCTGTTCCTTCTTCTTTCCTTTCTTAATCCTTGTCATTCCTCACCTACTTTTTCATTTCTTCCTTCCCCCTTTTCTTCTCCCTCCTTCCTTCTCAATTTCTTTGACTTCCCTTTCTTCTCATATTAATCTTCCTTATTCCTCGTTCTTCTCCCATTCCTTCATCCTCCCACTTTCGTCTTTCCTCTCGCATTCCTTCACATTCTCACTTTTTCTCTTACTCTTATTCCTTCATTTCTCCTTTAATATTCTTTGTTCATTCATTAATCCTTCTTTTTACATTTATTCTTTAGTGTTTCCTCCTTTCCTATACTTGCAGTTTCTTTTACCACAGCTGTAGGCCTTTAAACAGGCTCAGGAAACGAAGGAGTTAGAAAATAATAGGCTTAATATTAAGGAAAATACAAGCACTGCATAGATGAATGGCTTACTGTACTGTGGAAGGGAAGGACGCTTTTAAGATTTTCTGATGAAGGAAAAGGTCAAGGCTATTGCAGTTTATACACATGAAAATCGTCCTTGATCTAAATTATTTTCTTAGAAATAACCAGAAGAAAAATATATGCATACAAACACGCACACATACACATACACACACACACACACACACACACATATATATATATATATATATATATATATATATATATATATATGTATATATCTAAGCTACAACCCTAGTTGGAAAAGCAAGATGCTATAGGCCCAAGGGCTCCAACATGGAAAAATAGCATACACACACAAACACACCTACACACACACACACCTACACACACACACACACACACACACATATATATATATATATATATATATATATATATATATATATATATATATATATATATATATATATACATATACATACATACGTACATACATACACACACCCACACACATATATTATAAACACATATACATATATATATAATATTATGTATATATATATATATATATATATATATATATATATATATATATTTCCTCTAAGGATTGATTCTCAGTGATGCAGTTATCATTGAAAGCTGTTGCCTTGGTGGAACCAACTGGTTTTCTACAGGAATCATAGAATTTATTTAGTTCCATCAGATCCTCCAGCGTGAGTCTTTGGTTAAAGAAAATGCGATTTTGCACTACAGTCTATTTCGACAATACTATATATATATAAGTTTTTATCCTTTATCAAGGGATTACTGAATTAAGTTAGTTTTACAATATACGTATTTATGTATTGTAAGACCTCTTCAGTTTTAGTTAACTAGCAATTCGTAAGCTGGAGAGAGAGAGAGAGAGAGAGAGAGAGAGAGAGAGAGAGAGAGAGAGAGAGAGAGAGAGAGAGAGAGAGAGAGCTGTTTTGAAATTGTTTTTCATTTCTGTCACCATTACAGAAAGCTTTATTCCAGCTGTTATCAAGTTGTGGAATGATCTTCCCAATCGGGTAGTTGAATCAGTAGAACTTCAAAAGTTCAAAGTAGGAGCAAATGTTTTCATGCTGACTAGGCTGACGTGAGTCTTTTTATAATTTATATATAACATATCTGTTTATGACATTGTTAATAGTTTATATAGGACATATCTGTTTTGACGCTGATACTATTTTTAGAATGATATATTGTTAATTTATTCTCATCATTTATTTATTTCCTTATTTCCTTTCCTCACTGGGCTATTTTTCCCTGTTGGAGCCCTGGGGCTTATAGCATCTTGCTTTTCCAACTAGGGTTGTAGCTTGGCTGGTAATAATAATAATACTCGGACCATGGTCACGCTAAACTAACACAGTAAATAATCTCCGTCAAAACGTTGCATTTACAAATGTAAGTATAACGTTCATTAGCTTCAAGTAAAACACTATTAACATACAATTTAAAAAAGGGCCCCAACTGGGAAAAATAGCCCGGTGAGGAAAGGAAATAAGGAAATAAATAAACTACTCGAGAAGTAATGGATAATCATAATAAATATTTTAATATCAGTAGCAACGTTAAGATAGATATGTCATATATAAAATTTCAAAGACTCATGCCAGTCTATGCAACATGAAAACATTCGCTAAAAGTTTGAACTTCTGAAGTTCCACCGATTCAACTGTCCGATAAGAAGATTATTCCCCAACCTGGTCATAGCTGGAATAGAATTTCTAGAATACTGTGTAGTATAGAGCCTCATGATGGAGAAGGCCTGACTATTAGAATTAATTACATATCTAGTATTACGTCCACCATGGAACTGTCTGGGAAGCTGTGAATGCAAAGGATGGTCAGAATTATATAAAAAAAAAAAACTTACGCAACAAAGATAAAGAACTA
>NC_090728.1:184975614-185138114 GCF_036898095.1 Palaemon carinicauda | reverse complement strand
CAATTTTAAATTGCTGAAATGCAGCAATAATAAGCCTTATAACGTGATTTTGACATCAGGACACTCGTAAACAGAATGGTCTGGACATCATTTGGAACACGAATATGTTTTAATTTGGTAATTTTGAGAAGCGTTCTTAGGATCGATGAACACTCACAAAATTAATTTGCAACAAAACTTCAATCAAGTTACTGAACGTTTGTGTGATGAAATTCAGCCAATTGAACAGCCAATGGGTGAAACAATTGTCATTTGATTACGTTCATGGCTGGATGACGAATGTCACATTTTATGAACTCGTATTGTGTTATGGCCGAATAAATGGTGTTTCCTAAGGATCTCCAAAAATTAAAGTAATATGTGAAATTATTGATAGAAATTATAAATCGCAGCTACTGTTTGTATCACTTTTAAATCTTTTGTGTAATAACGATCATAAGTAGAATTTTCATGAAAGGAAGTGTTTGGCACAAATAGTAAAGGATGGGAAAATTAAACAACAATGTATTTATGTGCAGGAAACTTGTAAATATATATTTTGAGTTTTAATCATCTTATAAATCAAATGTTGGTATAGACTAACATCGACAAACTCGTGATGGTCAGGACAACCTTAGCATTGCGTGAGAATCTCTCCTTGGCACAGGTGCCCCGTATAGGCATCTGGAAACGAAAGACCACATTTACTGCAAAATAGCTGTGGGAATTGACCCCACGGGTCCCTAGACACCTTTAAAGGTTTAAAGGTCGCTCATGAATGGCAGAGGCAAGGGACAGTGACATTGCCCTAGCAATCAGGACAATGCCCTAGAGACTGACCATATATTAGATGATCAGCGCCCAAGCCTCCTCTCCACCCAAGCTAGGACCTGTGGTAGCTACATAGCTGGTGGTGGTATAGCTTCCCGGCTCCTCTCGCAGGACCTCATGGAGGTTGTGTGTTAGACTGGAGTGAGAGGAAAGATTAATTAGCCCTTTCCTTTTCCTCTCATCATCCCCGCTATTGGGGCACAGCATCGGAAACCTTGTCAGCTTGAATTGATTCGCTTGAAAGCAAGCCCCATTTAGCCTGTAGGTGTTCTATTGTATAAAATAAAAGTGTCATTCCACACATCTCTTTACGAGGGGGAATGTTGTAACCCGGGCAAACTAATTGATTGATACTCTACATGTATGTATGTATGTAATGAAAATTACAAGGTAAAGCAAGCTAAGAGTTGTAACCAGGCAAACAAATTGATACTACTGTATATATATATATATATATATATATATATATATATATATATATATATATATATATATATATATATATATATATATATATATTCCCTTCCTCGCTGTGCGCGCTCCGATATTCTCCCTCCCTCGCGCCCCGATATTCTCCTTCCCTCGCGCGCGCCCCTGGATATTCTC
This sequence comes from Palaemon carinicauda, assembly GCF_036898095.1. Classification (NCBI taxonomy): domain Eukaryota; kingdom Metazoa; phylum Arthropoda; class Malacostraca; order Decapoda; family Palaemonidae; genus Palaemon; species Palaemon carinicauda. The sequence goes on along the minus strand of NC_090728.1, from coordinate 185,136,698 downwards.
CTTCCCTCGCGCGCGCCCCTGGATATTCTCCTTCCCTCGCGCGCGCCCCTGGATATTCTCCTTCCCTCGCGCGCGCCCTTGGATATTCTCCTTCCCTTGCGCGCGCCCCTGGATATTCTCCCTCCCTTGCGCGCGCCCCTGGATATTCTCCCTCCCTCCCTCCCTCGGCGCGCGCGCCCCCGGATATTCTCCTTCCCTCCTTCGCGCGCGCGCCCCTGGATATCCTCCTCCCTCCCTCCCTAGCGCGCGCTCCTATGTTCTCCCTCCTTCCCTAGCGCGCTGATGTACTCCCTCCCTCGCGGCCCGATGTTCTTCCTCCCTCGCGGCCCAATATTCTCCCTCCCTCGCGCCCCGATATTCTCCCTCCCTCACGCGCAGCGGCGCCCCACCCCCCCAGATATTCTCCTTCCCTTGTGCCCGCGTTGCCCCCCGGATATTCTCCCTCCCTTGCGTGCGCGCCCCCTGATATTCTCCCTCCCTCCCTCGCTCCCTGATATGCTCCCTCCCTCTCCCTCGTGCGTGCGCCCCGATATTCTCCCTCCCTCCCTCGCACGTGCCCCCTGATAGTCTCCCTCCCTCGCACGCGCCCCGATATTCTCCCTCCCTCCCTCCCTCGCACACGCCCCGATATTCTCCCTCCCCTCGCCGCCCGATATTCTCCCTCCCTCCCTCGCGCCCCGATATTCTCCCTCCCTCCCTCCCGGCTCAATATTCTCCCTCCCTCGCGCCCCCGATATTCTCCCTCCCTCGCGCCCCAATATTCTCCCTTCCTCCCTCGCGCGCGCCCCCAGATATTCTCCTTCCCTCGCGCGCCGCCCCCAGATATTCTCCTTCCCTCGCGCGCGCCCCCAGATATTCTCCTTCCCTCGCGCGAGCCCCCAGATATTCTCCTTCCCTCGCACGCGCCCCCCCGGATATTCTCCCTCCCTCGTTCGCGCTCGCCCCGATATTCTCCCTCCCTCGTTCGCGCTCAGCCCCGATATTCTCCCTCCCTCGTGCGCAGCGCGCCCGATATTCTCCCTCCCTCCCTCGCGCGCGCCCCCGATATTCTTCCTCCCTCCCTCACTCTCGCATGCGCCCCGATATCCTCCCTCCCTCCCTCCCTTCCTCCCTCCCTTGCGCGTGTGCCCCCTGATATTCTCCCTCCCTCGTGCGTGTGCCCCCTGATATTCTCCCTCCCTCCCTCGCGTGCGTGCCCCCTGATATTCTCCCTCCCTCGCGCGCGTGCCCCCTGATATTCTCCCTCCCTTGCGCGCGTGCCCCCTGATATTCTCCCTCCCTCCCTCCCTCCCTCGCGTGCCCCCTGATATTCTCCCTCCCTCCCTCCCTCCCTCGCGTGCCCCCTGATATTCTCCCTCCCTCCCTCCTCCCTCGCGCGTGTGCCCCCTGATATTCTCCCTCCCTCGCACGCCCCGATATTCTCCCTCTCTCGCGCGCGCCCCGATATTCTCCTTCCCTCGCGCCCCGATATTCTCCTTCCCTCGCGCCCCGATATTCTCCTTCCCTCGCGCCCCGATATTCTCCTTCCCTCGCGCCCCGATATTCTCCCTCGCGCGCGCCCCGATATTATCCCTCCCTACCTCCCTCCTTCCCTCCCTCGCGCGTGTGCCCCCTGATATTCTCCCTCCCTCGCGCGCTTGCCCCCTGATATTCTCCCTCCCTCGCGCGCTTGCCCCCTGATATTCTCCCTCCCTCGCGCGCTTGCCCCCTGATATTCTCCCTCCCCCCCTCGCGCGCATGCCCCGATATTCTCCCTCCCTCCCTCGCGCGCGTGCCCCGATATTCTCCCTCCCTCCCTGATATTCTCCCTCCCTCCCTCCCTGATATTCTCCCTCCCTCCCTGATATTCTCCCTCCCTCCCTCCCTCCCTCCCTCCCTCCCTGATATTCTCCCTCCCTCCCTCCCTGATATTCTCCCTTCCTCCCTCCCTTCCTCCCTCGCGCGTGTGCCCCCTGATATTCTCCCTCCCTCGCGCGCTTGCCCCCTGATATTCTCCCCTCCCCCCCTCGCGCGCATGCCCCGATATTCTCCTTCCTTCCCTCCCTCCCTCTCTCGCGCGCTTGCCCCGATATTCTCCCTCCCTCCCTCCCTGATATTCTCCCTCCCTCCCTCGCGCGTGTGCCCCCTGATATTCTCCCTCCCGGCTCGATATTCTCCCTCCCTCGTGCCCCGATATTCTGCCTCCATCGCGCGCGCCCCAATATTCTGCCTCCCTCGCGCGCGCCCCGATATCTCTCCCTCGCGCGCGCCCCCAGATATTCTCCTTCCCTCGCGCGCGCCCCCAGATATTCTCCTTCCCTCACGCGCGCCCCCAGATATTCTCCTTCCCTCGCACGCGCCCCCAGATATTTTCCTTCCCTCGCACGCGCCCCCAGATATTCCCCCTCGTCCCTCGCGCCCCGATATTCTCCCTCCCTCGTGCGCGCGCCCCCTGATATTCTCCCTCCCTCCTTCGCGTGCGTGCCCTCTGATATTCTCCCTCCCTCCCTCGTGCGCGCGCCCCCTGATATTCTCCCTCCCTCCTTCGCGTTCGTGCCCTCTGATATTCTCCCTCCCTCCCTCCCTCGTGCGCGTGCCTCCTGATATTCTCCCTCCCTCCCTCGCGCACGTGCCCGCTGATATTCTCCCTCCCTCCCTCCCTCCCTCCCTCACGCGCGTGCCCCCTGATATGCTCCTTCCCTCGCGCGTGCCCCCTGATATGCTCCTTCCCTCGCGCGTGCCCCCTGATATTCTCCTTCCCTCGCGCGTGCCCCCTGATATTCTCCCTCCCTCGCGCGTGCCCCCTGATATTCTCCCTCCCTCCCTCCCTCCCTCCCTTGCGCGTACCCCCTGATATTCTCCCTCCCTTGTGCCCCGATATTCTCCCTCCCTTGTGCCCCGATATTCTCCCTCCCTCGCGCCCCGATATTCTCCCTCGCGTGCGTGCCCCCTGATATTCTCCCACGCGTGCGTGCCCCCTGATATTCTCCCTCGCGCGCGTGCCCCCTGATATTCTCCCTCCCTCCCTTGCACGCGTGCCCCTGATATTCTCCCTCCCTCCCTCCCTCCCTCCCTTGCACGCGTGCCCCTGATATTCTCCCTCCCTCGCGCGCGTGCCCCTGATATTCTTCCTCCCTCCCTCGTGTGCCCCGGGATATTCTCCCTCCCTCCCTCCCTCGTGTGCCCCGGGATATTCTCCCTCCCTCGTGTGCCCCGGGATATTCTCCCTCCCTCGTGTGCCCCGGGATATTCTCCCTCCCTCCCTCGCGCGCATGCCCCCTGATATTCTCCCTCCCTCGCGCGCATGCCCCCTGATATTCTCCCTCCCTCGCGCGTGCCCCCTGATATTCTCCCTCCCTCTCTCCCTCCCTCTCTCCCTCCCTCTCTCCCTCCCTCTCTCCCTCGTGCGTGCCCCCTGATATTGTCCCTCCCTCCCTCCCTCTCTCCCGCGTGTGTGCCCCCTGATATTCTCCCTCCCTCCCTCCCTCGCGCGCGTGCCCCCTGATATTCTCCCACCCTCGCGTGTGTGCCCCTGATATTCTCCCTCCCTCCCTCGCTTGTGCCCCCTGATATTCTCCCTCCCTCGCGCGTGCCCCCTGATATTCTCCCTCCCTCACGCGTGACCCCTGATATTCTCCCTCCCTCCCTCCCTTGTGCGTGCCCCCTGATATTGTCCCTCCCTCCCTACCTCTCTCCCGCGTGTGTGCCCCCTGATATTCTCCCTCCCTCCCTCCCTCGCGCGCGTGCCCCCTGATATTCTCCCACCCTCGCGTGTGTGCCCCCTGATATTCTCCCACCCTCGCGTGTGTGCCCCCTGATATCCTCTCACCCTCGCGTGTGTGCCCCTGATATTCTCCCTCCCTCCCTCCCTCACGCGCATGCCCCCTGATATTCTCCCTCCCTCCCTCGCGTGTGCCCCCTGATCTTCACCCCCCTCCCTCGCGCGTGCCCCCTGATATTCACCACCCCCCCTTCCTCGCGCCCCGATATTCTCCCCCCTCCCTCCCTCGCGCCCCGATATTCTCCCCCCCGCTCCCTCCCTCGTGCGCGCCCCCTGATATTCTCCCTCGCGCACGCGCCCTGATATTCTCCCTCCCTCGCGCACGCGCCCCAATATCCTCCCTCCCTCGCGCACGCGCCCCGATATCCTCCCTCCCTCGCGTGCGCACCCCGATATCCTCCCTCCCTCGCACGCGCCCCTATATCCTCCCTCCTGCGCGCGCCCGCCCCGATATCCTCCCTCCCTCCCGCGCGCGCCCGCCCCGATATCCTCCCTCCCTCCCGCGCGCGCCCCGATATCCTCCCTCCCTCCCGCGCGCGCCCCGATATCCTCCCTCCCTCGCCCCCCAATATTCTCTTCTCCCCCTATATCCGATATCCTCCCTCCCTCCCTCCCTCCCTCCCTCCCTCGCGCGCACGGCAATATCCTCCCGCGCGCAAGCCTACAGATCTCAAAGAACGACGTACGGTAAGATCGCCATCACCTCATTCCCCGCCCCGCAAGGCCATACCACGGCGCATTGTGGGAGAAGAGAAACTTCCAGAGGGGTCCAGGATCCCAAAGCTACCACAGGCAAACCTACCAATTATAGTGACTCCTCCCAGGGATCCTTCAATCCCTTTCCCTTCAAGGGGTATGTCTGACAGCGCATCTGTCAGCCAACAGCCCTGGTTCGGTGCCCTGATCAGAGCCGTAACTCAGGCTTTCAAGCCTGTCATTTCTGAATTGGGTCATAGAACCATGGCTTCTTCTACCCCATTGAAGAGAAAAAGAGGAGTTCCAGACCCGGTCACTTCGCCAGGAGCGAAACTGACTCCACGCAGACCTTCGAGGCAGGTTCCTTCTATTCTTCAGACGGCCTCTCCTTCCCTTTCAGACATATATATATATATATATATATATATATATATATATATATATATATATATATATATATATATATATATATATATATATATATATATATATATATATATATATCTGGGAACCAAAAATATTATATTGTATATACTGTATTACGGCAGGCAAGCTATACAACCTATTGAGTTCCAAACTCACCTGTTTGTTTTTACATTAAATCTGGAGGACTGATGGATAAGTATTAGGAAGTATTCTACACATAATTCAAGTCTATCATGATCATGAAGTCAAAAGGCCTGTCGTTTGCCTGACTCTGTTCAAGAGGGAGACGGCGGCAACGGTCAGCCAAACAATAAGCCTTTTGACTTCATGATCATGATAGACTTGAATTAAGTGTAGAATACTTCCATATACTTATCCATTAGTCCTCCAGGAAGTACCTATGGATAGTAGTAGCTGGCAGAGTATTTAAATTCAGGGTACTCTACTTTATCCTCTTTATAGCCCTTCAGGTCTTCACTATAGTTTATACTCTAGTATTGGTGTGGGAGCAAGCCAACGGCATTAGTCTCCCTTGTTACTTGGATGATTGGATGAATCTGGTGGAATTGGTGGACGTCCTTCTCCCCCACCGAGACAGACTTCTTTCGTTTTGCCACGATCTGTGGATCCCGGTGAATTAAAAGGAAAGTCTCTTTTTATGCCCACACAAAGACTAACTTATCTCGATATAGATATAAACACAGGTATCGGAAAGTTTACCCATCCCAGGAAAGAATATCCCATTTCTGGGAGGTAGCTCTGCCTTTTCTTCGACTACCACACCTGCCAGCTCATTAATTGCAAAAACTTTTAAGGGTACCTGTCATCCTTAGAGCACCTAGTGCCCAGCGGTTGCCTTCACCTCCGGTCCCTTCAGTGGGAACTGAAGCAGCTTTGGTCCCAACATCTACACTGTCCCCTCTCACTGGTTCCAGTAGGGGAAGAGTCTTCAGGGGATCTCCGCTGGGTGTTAGATGAATTGAACCTCTTAAATCGATGCCCACAGTGGCAGTGTTTCCACTTTAGGGGAAAATACCCCATTTTAGGGGAATCAGGTGGTGTTTAGGGTTGAGCCTAGGGGAATCCTAAAAAGGCCGAAATCTAGGGGAATTTGGGTGTCTTTCGGGTTAATTGTTTATTTTCTAGGGTGTTATAAGATTCTCTCTCGATGAATATGAAAAATTCCTATTTTTTTATTTTTCTTAGTTCATGAACAAGAAAATATTATTATAAAAAAGGTAAAGAGGGGCCGTTCTAAGGACAAAGGCTTCTCTCTCCGACCAAGGCCGACGAGAAGCAAATGTTGGTGGCTTTCCGAACATAAACAAACAGAGAAAAGAACACGTGTGAGCGGTGAATCGATCAGTGGATGGGCAGCAGGCATTTTGTATTGGCATCAAATTTTGCTGAAGCGTATTGATATAACATCGCTACATCGTCCTGGAAGATTTGAGTAGTCGTTCCCCTTAAAAAACCCAGGTAAGTGAAAATTATCCTTTTTAGAATCATATAATTGAATGAAGAACAGTATAGGGCGAAATGGAACTGAATTACTGATAGTCTAATACTACCTATGTTGTCCACCATTCGTCTGCCTGGAGGCCTTCCTGAGGCTACCTGTTGGCATGCAAGTATGAAGTAACTTAGATAATTTGCAATGTTTTGGGTAAAAGTTAAAAGTGCGGGGGACACCCAGGTCTTTCACACTATGATTTTTGCCGCTTTAACTTCTAGGTCTACCCTAAAGGCCTAAACCTACAGGTTTGTAGGGTGTTAATTTTGGACTTCTTTAGGAATCACATTCATGCTTCTTTTTATTTGTTAGCTTAATCTTACTAATAGCTCTGCACAATGGAGGGACAAAATTATTAGCCTAGCTTAGAGTACACCAAAATAGCCTATGTTTAAGCTTACAGTAGTGGTTTTAGTTTATCAAACCAAAAACTACAGTTGTTATGGGGATTTACGCCAGCTTAGGTTAGGTTTTGCTTTTAATATAGGGTAAACAACTGCAGACGATCCATCATGTGGCCAGGCCTTATTCACTCGATATTTAATTGTTGAAACAAGTCATGAATACTTACTTTAGGAAAAGCCAAATTTGAGAGGAAAAATAATTTATTTGATTTCGGTATTACCTGCTAGTGTATAATCTTGGGTTTCTTCTGTTTATATATATGAATGTTATTATGTATAAATAGATGATGTTTGTTTCTTTGTTATTGTGGGATCCTTTTATAGTTTTTAGAGGGGGCCCCAAAATACTTTGCTAACACTTTTCTGTACATAGGGTATAGCCTATCACTGAATACTATAAATTTGTCATAAAATGAATAGAAAAATAGTATATATATATTCCCACTCAGGTACTTCAAGATGAATTATGAGTCTGATGAATCTCCCCCATCAACACCAACCAAGAAAGCGAGAACAGTCACAAAAGGGAAAGTGTATAGACAAAAATGGAGAGAGCGCTGGACGTCAGACCCCCAGTTCTCTGGATGGTTATCAAAATCCTCAAGATCAACGTCTTCAAAACATTTTGCGTTTTGTGGGATATGCAACATGGACTTACAGTGTAGCAAATCTGACATTATTAAGCATGTTTCCAGTCAGAGGCATAAAAATCTATCAATGCAGAAGGTTAATAATATATCACTTGCAAGCTTTTTGTTAAGTAATGATCCATTGGACAAGTCTGCCAAGAAAATAGAACTCAAACTTTGTGCTTTCCTTGCAGAGCACTACTTGCCAATATCTCTGTGTGAGCCCATGTTGTTGTTATTATGAGACTTATTTCCCAATGAAGATGCCTTGAAAAGAGTCTGCCTAGGAAAACGGAGAGCATCAAATATTATTCGTCAGGTATTTGGTAAGCATTTGTTACAGGATTTGTGTAAAGTTTTAAAGGAGAGAATCTTTTCAGTCATAATAGATGAGACTACTGATAGCAGTACTACTAAGCAAATGAGCATTATTGTGCAGTATTGGGAGGATAATAAAACCCATAATTCTCTCCTAGATCTTGTGGAGAATCATGACAGTTCTGTTAATGGTTTGGTCAAAGCTTTAATACAGTCACTAGAAACCAAGGAGATTCCTTTAGAGAATATTGTAGAAACATTCTGTTGCGACCATTTTAAGAGAATTATTGCCGAATGTTATAATAGTAAAGTGTTCGTGCCATCTTATTCACCTGTGTGCATCATATGCTTGCCTAAAGCTAAATGGGAGGCTCTCAGATTATATTTCACTGATGTTGCGTTTACAGATTCAACGGACAGTAATGATGCCATTCTGCAATCTCTCAATAATAAGTTTACCCTTGCCTATTTAGAATTTTTGTCGTATAACTTAAGTCGCCTCAATAGTTTCAATACACAATTTCAATCAGAGATTCCAAATTTTTATTGTCTTAAAAAAGAAGTTAGCAATTTAATAAGAAGCATATTCTCGGATTTTATGAGGATTCCATATGTTAAAAAGTGTGATATACATGCACTGGATCCAAAGCATTCATTATTTTCATCAAGTATTGTGTCAGCTGAAAACATATTTAGGAGTGTTGGCTTTGGAGACAATGAGAGAGTTAAAACAAAAAAGCAGTGCCCATGATATAAAAATATCTTATGAAAGTTGTTTGAATTTTCTTATTGAATCTGTAAAGCAGATTCAAAATAGATTCTCCCTTTGTGAGCCTATTCACGCAATAGTTCAGTGTTTGAATCCAATGAATGCTGCTAATCTTGAGCCTAAAACACTGGCATCTGTCTTTGATGCTATACCACAGCTGTATAAATATGCAGATAGAAACAAGACAGATGAAGAGTGGAGATCCCATTGTTTCAGTGAGGAGTTGAATGGCCAGTTACCATGTTTACAGTACTGGGATATTGTATTAAACAAGAAAAATGCAGCAAACCTTCCATGCTTTCCAAATTTAATGGTTGTTATCTCTGTATTGTTATCTTTGCCATTTTCTAATGGTAGTGTGGAGAGATTTTTTTTTAGTAAATTTAATCTGACAAAACCCCCCCAGAGGACTAGGTTGAAAAATGAAACACTTTGTGGTTTAATGCACATGGTTTACCTTCTAAGTAATAAAGGTATAACTACAGATGGTCTCAGGATTGATGACCTAATGGTTTCAGCAGTTAGGGCAGTACAGAGTAATGCAGCATGTAATGACAGCAACAGGACTGTTTAGATGAAAGTTCACTAGTAGATTATGATGATGTGAGGCAGATCATTTGCAGAGCAATAAATAAAAATTTTTACAGTATGCATATATGATATGACCATAAATGTAGTTTATGCTATTCCCTATGAAGAATGAAAGTTTTGCTACTTAACAGTTTCATGGATATTGGATTTTTGCTAAAGTCAGTGATTATTGATACAAAATACTTTATGCACAAGCACTGTGTGGTACTGTTTCAAAGATAGTGTTAAGGTAATAATGGTTTTGGGCATATCTTGACAGGGAAAGTAATTTTACATTTTGCTGAAGTCAGTAATTATTGGTGAAAACTAGTTACTTCATAACCCCTGTGTAGTACTGTTTCACAGGACTAAGGACATACAATATTGGCTTTTATATGGAAAGAATAATCTTTTAATACATTGCAGATGTTACATGTCATTGGAAATAATGGTACTGTGTATATTTACTGTAGGCATATACTGTATGTGATAATGCTGCTGCAATCATATGGTACTGCATATGTGATATTTACTGTTGGCTTATATGTGATACTGCTGCAAAGATAGTGTCAAGTATTTATTTTTCTATGCATATCCCTTTAATAAAAGTGAACGTTGTGTTTATTTTGTGATTCTTTTATTCATATATAAGTCACATCAGGATGTCACTAAGTTGAAAGTAAATTATTTACTGTAGGCTTATATGTGATAATGCTGCAAAGATAGAGTTAAGTATTTATTTTTCTATGCATACCCCTTTAATAAAGAATAAAGTGAACGGTGTGCTTTATTTTGTGATTCTTTTCTACATATATCGATCATATGTCACCAAGTTGAAAAGTAAACTATAGTGCCATTATTATAGGCCAGTTTATAAGAAGTGCAATTACTTTATTTATGAAAAATTACATTATTATGTTTGTTTTGTTAGAGATTATTTTCTTACTACTGTGAATGAGAGAAATAATAAAATTTTCAATGTATACTCCAATATATTGTATTTTTACCAATGTTACCCTATCTTTATTGATAATTCTGAAGAGTAACTCCACATGGACTGCAAGGAACGTAACCGAGAATACAACATCCACTAGGGATTCTGGCGTCCAATGTATTTCCCCGTGTTTAGTACTGGCCCCTGGTGCTTAATTACATTCGACCATCTAAAAATAACGGTAAATTCTTAATAAGCAACTCAAATACTATAGGAAACTAATTTTCCAATACCCGGCGCAGAGTTATTATTAAAATTTATCCCTTTATTGATTTAGGGGAATCCGTGCCAATCTAGGGGAATTTGAGGCCCAGATCTAGGGTAAAACAAATTCAGCCCGTGGAAACCCTGCACAGTGGACACTTCTTCCAAACTTCTTGCTCTTCACAGATGCATCCAAGAAGGGCTGGAGAGCTCACCTCCATTAGCATTTTATGTCGAAGGATCTGGTCCAAGAAAGAACTACAAGAATGCGTATATATCCTAGAGCTGAGGGCAGTTTCCTGGTTCTTCAGCACTTTTGCCCTTTCTCACAGGTCACTGCGTAGCGTTGATGAACAACAACACTGCCGTAGTAGCCTATATTACCAAACAAGGAGGTTTAGTGCCACTTCAGTACAACTATGCCAGCTAGCAGTAGAGACACTTGAGTGGGAAGAACTCGACTCAATTGCCCTTACACTCCGCTTCATTTCGGGCAGAAGCAACGTCATGGTCATCAAGTTGAGCTGGAAGATGCAGGTAGTTGGTTCTGAATGGTCTAAATGTCATTGGATAGCGACGAGATGCTAACTTTGTGGGGTTCTCCAACAGTGGACCTACTGTATTTGCGACCTCCCTAAACCACAAACTTCCAGTGTACTGCTCTCCAGATCCAGAGGCATTATTCTAGGATGCATCCCAGCACCCATGAGACGGGGTCGACACATATGCTTATCCGCCATTTGGCTTGATAAGGAGTGACTTGAACCGAGTTTGAGCGATGCCCATCCTCAGCATGACTAATAATTCCGAAATGGCCACAGATGGAATGGTACCCAAACATTCTATTTCAGTTGGCAGAAACTCCGAGGGAGTTGCCTCTTCTCCCGAACCTGGTATGCCAACCTCTTCCACAGTACAGTGGAATCCTTTTGGCTTCATGTGTGGAGTTTATCCAGCATCTCCTCTCAGAGAGAGGCTATTTGTGAGCAACTGCGAAAGAGATGTCAGGATACTTATCCAAGTCCTCAACAGCAGTTTATCAAGCCAAATAGGCACTCTTCTGTAATTAGTGTTGTGGGAGGGGTGTCTTTCCTCTTAGAGCCTTTATACCATTGTTAGCCAACTTTTTGTTGTACCTCCTTAAGGAGAAACTCTGCTCCATTTTAGCAGTGAAAGGTTATCAGTCAGCCTTGAGCCAAGTCTTTAGACTAAAAGGAGTAGATATTTCTTCTTTGGAGGGAATCTCCATACTCATACAAAGCTTTGAGCAGGGCTGACTTCCAGTTTAAGCGAGACCTCCATCCTGGAAACTTGTCAAAGTCTTACGTTCCCTGAAGTAGACACCTTGCAAGCTGATATGGCAAGCCTCTGATAGAGAACTTACCTTGAAAAAGGTTTTCCTACTTCCTTGAGCTTCAGATAAATAGGTCGGTGAAATGTATGGTCTCCCTTTCGACGTCACTTATTCAAGGGGGTGGAGGCAAGTCTCGCTTTCCTTCGTCCCTGATTTCGTAGCCAAGGCCCAAAATCCTTCCATTTCTGATTCCAGGCTTTTAACTTTAAAGATCACGAGCCTTAAGGAAATAACCGATGATCCTGACCAGTTGTCATTGTGCCCTGTGAGAGCACCGAGGTGCTACCTTAAGCGCGTAAGTGCTGTTAAATGTCACCTGCAACACCTTTTTGTCAGCACAGGTAAGATTAAGAAGAAAATATTGAAGAACACTTTCGATTTTGCTGAGAGAAGTGATGAGATGAACACTCGCCCTCTGCTCCTTCTTCCTCAGCAAGAACACAGACAAAAGCTCATGGTGTCAGAGGTATCAATGCCTCCTTGGCATTTAAAAGAATCTTTCTGTGATGCAGGTACTCCAAGCAAGTGTTTGGAAATGCCAAACTATGTTTACTGGTCATTATTTGTGGGATGTCACCCACAGGTCCGTGGGTACTTTTTTCTTAGTGACTGGTGTAGCTACTTTGACTCCTCTCACAGGACCATTAACTTTGGATCGAGGGCAAAGTTTACATGTTAGTCTGGGCTGAAAGTAAAAAATTACTTGCCTTTCTTTTCCTTTCAATCTTCTCTCTTGGGGCACAGCTTCTAGAACCTCGTCAGGTGGACTCGATCTGATTGTTAGGTAAGCACCACTCAGCATGTGGCTGTTTTGTACTCGTGTACAGAATAGTCTTTTCCCCACAATCCTTATGAGGGCGAGTGTGATGTACCAAAGCAAACCCACAATCATGAAAGGTCTTCAGAAGATGGAACTCTGACTCCTCCCTTGATTTTGCTAGGTGTGCAACGCAGATTTTCGGCTCAAAAACAACCCTTGGAGCTAGGGCACACGTGGTGGACGTAACAACCCTTTCGGCATCACACATGTACAAGTTTCGAGTTCCCGGGATATGTTTCCAGTCAGTTGGAGTGGGGACGTCCTCCCGCTTAAAAATTTCCATCTACTACTAACTAAGTGAGTTGTCAGTGAGCCAGTGGAGGGCCGGTTGCCTCCCTGCTACCGACAGGTAACTAACTACCTGTCGGTCGTTAACACTTCGTTGTAAAGTTTTAACTGTCGTATTTCTAGCTTTGCTGTTATAATTCTCCAGTGTATAGTTAGGGAAAATACAAAATACTTAAAAACTATTTGTCATATTTACATTAAATCTTTGTTTGCTAATACGATTATGGGTAGTAATAAGTTTTTAATATGCTTTTATTATCCTTGTGATCAAAGCTATAGTACTGTACTTGGAGAGAATTTAAAGATACCTGTAGATTGGTTATAGTTTTGGATTTAAAAATTTATACAATTTTACTATACTTCCAATGAATTTTCCAAGCAACAGCATATTGTGAGTTAAGCAATCAAGGGAGTAGACTTGTATTGATTACTATGCAGTACTATAGAGGTTTTATAACAAAATTATTGGTCCAGCAAACAGGAAAAAAGTATGTGTTAACTGATTTTAATACATCCTTAGGATTGTGCGAGGTGGTGGTGCAGCCAGAAGCTGGAGCAGCTTCGGTGGTGGAATTCCCCTTTTTGGCAGACTCGGAATCGCCACCGCAAGGCCAAGAGGATCCACCACTACACTCCTTAGAAATTGCCTCTGGTAAAGTTTTACAGCTGGAACCTTTTCTAACCTTTTTCTTTTTTTTGCTGATTAAAACTACATTACTGTACTTTTGATTTTATTGGTAAATGTTAAAGTATTTTTGGGTGACACCATTCTGTTGGTGCATCAAATGTTTACAGCTGTATATATAATACATTTGTGCTTTTGCAGATATGGATTTTGTGGGGCACAGAAAGAGGTCCGATACAGCTCAGAGGTTGGAGATATTGCGGAGAGAAAAAAAGAATGCCTCCAAAGTGAAACGGGTAGCTTGGAAGCATACTGATACAGGGGTTGATGGTGAGTAGAGTATTAAAATCTAATGTTATCTGAAAAGGCTTTTGACATTATGATTCCTATCGGCTACAGTTGTTGTTCTGTGGCAAGATGTGCCAGGATTATTTCGATATGTTGAACAATCAAAAGCTAATCGCAAAATGGGTTAGTCCTGTCATTGCATCTCTTGTAATGCACTGTGGGCATTACTTAGAGTATTTGCGGCATCCCTTCAACCCAACCTCACATCTTGGAGTTTTACTTTGCCACTGAATGACTGCCCTGGACTCAGTACCGGGTTGCATGACTGAATTTTGCCAATACAATCCAAATAAAAGCCAGGTGATCTGTAGAAATTGGAATTCCTTTTGACTTACGTGCAAGTTGTCGATATGTGTGTTTTTCAAGTACAGTCTGTGATATTTTTTGTCACAATAGGGTATGTTTCCATCTTCTCTTTCTTCTTTCTAGCTTTATCATATTTATGCTTAATCAGTTGTATATCAGGCTCTTCATGTACCATAGTAATGATAATTCTTTTCTTTTGCCCAAACCTCCTTAGTTTATATCTGCCTAATACTGCAGCCAAAGAATGCACACCAAAAGTAGGACAGGTAGACAGGCATTAGAACTACCTGCATTTCCACGGGTTCTTTCACTAAGGCTGCCTGTAACAAAAATAGGAGGGCATCCTTTACTTGAGTATCCCCCTTGGTAGAGCCTCTGATGGTAATGGCAATTAGTCATTCCTCGGTTGTCCGCAAAGTAAGCAGCAACACCTTGCGGTTCTTGATCCTGAAATTTTCTACTTTTTGGTATATGTCTCAACTTTTCTTTCATCCATTTTAACTGTGATTTCAGTATTTGTCTCATGTTAATTAATGATTGTTCCAACACAGGAACTTACCTCGAACTACTTTCATAGGAGTTACCTGGAACCTCCTCTCAACCGACCAGAGTTTTGTGTGGTATGAATTTACCGTGAAGTCTAATTGTGAAGATTTAATTAAAGCTCTTCATTGCAGTTCATGTAAGATTAATGTTTGGCATGAGTTTCAGTGAGCTTAGTGAGCTTGTTTCATTTCACTTACGTATTGTAGGTTTGTTGTTTTCAGTGTTGGTTAAAGTACGAAAATATTTTCTTTTGGATTTTTATGTACACTAATCGGTTAACCTATTACCCTTTTCTGTAATACTATATTCATTAATATGTGGTATATCTGTATGTTCAGTGCACATTATTATTATACTGAGTTGGTGTTGGCATGATCTCTCAACATAAAAGTTATTCTAAATGTAAGTCCTGCTTTCAGGATCAGTACCATCTATACTGTTGACATTGCTAGGTCACCTTAATGTTTTAATGTTAAATTTTATGTGCTGTATGACAATAGCATTAGATTTTTTGACATTGTATTCCACAGTGTATGTTTAATGTGATGAAATAACTTTTTTTTATAAAGGCATTTTTAGCTAAGTGTTTATTTCATTATTGTATGCCAAATGCCTTAAAGTAAACATGGTGGCATTCTTATAGGTTAGCCAAAGTTGGCCGTTCTAAGGTTTTCCCTTACAGAGCCACCATTATCAAAGTCAAAGGGGAACTTTTATTTCCAGTTTTCTTGTAATTTCATGGAGCAGAGATTATTGAAGCCTTGGAAGATCCAACAAGTACTGGAATTCTTGTTGAGTTGACTCTCCTATATAAATGTAAAGCAAGGATGTTGATTGGAGAGGAAAGAATGTGAAGCGAGGATATTGATAGGGGATGAAGGAATGTGAAGCTAGGATGTTGATTGGAGAGGAAAGAATGTGAAGCGAGGATGTTGATTGGGGTTGAAGGAATGTGAAGCAAGGATGTTGATAGGGGTTGAAGGAATGTGAAGCAAGGATGTTGATTGGAGAAGGAAGAATGTGAAGCTAGGATGTTGATAGGGATGAAGGAATGTGAAGCGAGGATGTTGATTGGAGAGTAGAGAATGTGAAGCGAGGATGTTGATTGGAGAGGAAAGAATGTGAAGCGAGGATGTTGATAGGGGATGAAGGAATGTGAAGCGAGGATGTTGATTGGAGAGTAGAGAATGTGAAGCGAGGATGTTGATTGGAGAGGAAAGAATGTGAAGCGAGGATGTTGATAGGGGATGAAGGAATGTGAAGCAAGGATGTTAATTGGAGATGGAAGAATGTGAAGCGAGGATGTTGATTGGAGAGGAAAGAATGTGAAGCTAGGATGTTGATAGGGATGAAGGAATGTGAAGCGAGGATATTGATTGGAGAGTAGAGAATGTGAAGCGAGGATGTTGATTGGAGAGGAAAGAATGTGAAGCGAGGATGTTGATAGGGGATGAAGGAATGTGAAGCAAGGATGTTAATTGGAGATGGAAGAATGTGAAGCGAGGATGTTGATTGGAGAGGAAAGAATGTGAAGCAAGGATGTTAATTGGAGATGAAAGAATGTGAACCGAGGATGTTGATTGGAGTGGAAAGAATGTGAAGCGAGGATGTTGATAGGGATGAAGGAATGTGAAGCAAGGATGTTAATTGAAGAGGAAAGAATGTGAAGCGAGGATGTTGATTGGAGTGGAAAGAATGTGAAGCGAGGATGTTGATAGGGATGAAGGAATGTGAAGCAAGGATGTTGATTGGAGAGGAAAGAATGTGAAGCGAGAATGTTGATAGGGGATGAAGGAATGTGAAGCAAGGATGTTAATTGGAGATGGAAGAATGTGAAGCTAGGATGTTGATAGGGATGAAGGAATGTGAAGCTAGGATGTTGATAGGGATGAAGGAATGTGAAGCTAGGATGTTGATAGGGATGAAGGAATGTGAAGCTAGGATGTTGATAGGGATGAAGGAATGTGAAGCAAGGATGTTGATTGGAGAGGAAAGAATGTGAAGCGAGAATGTTGATAGGGGATGAAGGAATGTGAAGCAAGGATGTTAATTGGAGAAGGAAGAATGTGAAGCTAGGATGTTGATAGGGATGAAGGAATGTGAAGCTAGGATGTTGATAGGGATGAAGGAATGTGAAGCGAGGATGTTGATTGGAGAGGAAAGAATGTGAAGCGAGAATGTTGATAGGGGATGAAGGAATGTGAAGCAAGGATGTTAATTGGAGATGGAAGAATGTGAAGCGAGGATGTTGATTGGAGAGGAAAGAATGTGAAGCAAGGATGTTAATTGGAGATGAAAGAATGTGAACCGAGGATGTTGATTGGAGTGGAAAGAATGTGAAGCGAGGATGTTGATAGGGATGAAGGAATGTGAAGCGAGGATGTTGATTGGAGAGGAAAGAATGTGAAGCTAAGATGTTGATAGGGATGAAGGAATGTGAAGCGAGGATGTTGATTGGAGAGGAAAGAATGTGAAGCGAGGATGTTGATAGGGATGAAAGAATGTGAAGCGAGGATGTTGATTGGAGAGGAAAGAATGTGAAGCTAGGATGTTGATAGGGATGAAAGAATGTGAAGCGAGGATGTTGATTGGAGAGGAAAGAATGTGAAGCAAGGATGTTAATTGGAGATGAAAGAATGTGAAGCGAGGATGTTGATTGGAGAGGAAAGAATGTGAAGCAAGGATGTTAATTGGAGATGAAAGAATGTGAAGCGAGGATGTTGATAGGGGATGAAGGAATGTGAAGCAAGGATGTTAATTGGAGATGGAAGAATGTGAAGCGAGGATGTTTATTGGAGTGGAAAGAATGTGAAGCTAGGATGTTGATAAGGGATGAAGGAATGTGAAGCGAGGATGTTGATTGGAGAGGAAAGAATGTGAAACGAGGATGTTGATAAGGGATGAAGGAATATGAAGCAAGGATGTTGATTGGAGATGAAAGAATGTGAAGCGAGGATTTTGATTGTGGGGCTGAAAGAATGTGAAGCGAGGATGATGATTGAAGAGGAACGTATGTGAAATGAGGATGTTGATTAGAGATGAAAGAAAAAAGGGTGAAGCTTTTTAAATGGACTGGTGTAAGAATTGATTGGGTGAGAAATGTGGGGAGATGGAGGTGTTGGTAAAGAAGGGTAGCACAGAGGAAAATAATCGATCAAACTATTTTCACAACAAGGTTTTTCCATTTGTAAAGAAGGGACTATGATAGATTAGTTAAACATAAAAGTATGATTCAGAAGAAGCAGGAGGTGAGGAAAACCAAGATGATTATTTATAGATGGCTTAAAGGATGGATTAGAATGAAGCATCGTGATATCCAGGAAGCAAAAGAATGCGTACAAGTTATGAGTGAATGTTACAGTGTGTTGGGATATTTGACAGACTGCTAATGAGCCTTATGTGTAGATATGTGAAGCAACCTATGCAGTAGAAGTTTGACTTCACATGGATTCAACAGTTAAAAGATGAATAGGTCAGTTGTATTTTTTTTCTGGGGGCAATGCCATCTATGAGATTTGGCTGAAATTGAGAGGACAGTACTTCAAGTACCTATGTTCGTGGGTTTCGTGATGCTGGCATTACAAGCCAACTTATATAAGTTCCAGAAACTTGATATTTATATTGATTGGTTTCCAAATTTTTTTTTCTTTTACAAAGATGAAAATTCTCAAACACTTAATGAGATGGTAAGATTAGTATATTGGAAAACAATCCTTTCTTATAACTTTGTAGTTTAGTGGTTTTCTTGTATGACATCAAATTATGAGTAACTTATCATTTTCTAGTAATAATTGCTCTAATTGACATGTGTATATTTTTTATTTTGCAGAAGCAGAGTTGAATGAGATGTTTTCTCGCAAAGCTGTGATTAATTCTAGTAGTAATCCTGTTGATCAAGAGAAGTCTGGGACTGCCAGCTCCTTACTTTCTCGCCTTATACAACAGTTCCCTCAGGGCTCCAACAATCCCTTTTTGGAGTATGCCAAATTTGATGGCACGGTATGATATTTTTATCTTTTGTACATTTCCTTTTGGATCCTGAATGAGTTAAGGACAGACAGAAAATATTGTAGCTACTTTTAGATATTTCACTTAAATTAATAGTTGTAAGTACAGAATATACTGTCAGTCTAGCTAAATCTTTTGATAAATGCCGTTATTTTCTGGGCGTTTTGGCCGTAACTTCTGTCATCATATCCTATGATTACCTTTATTAGGTTTTATAATTGTTGTTTCATTACCTTTGCATCGTATGACATGTTATTGCATTGTGTTTACATATTGATGTGAATGTTAAATTCCTATATGTAAGATGTTACTGTTTTTATGTTCTATACAAACCTCATATTTTACTAAAGCTGCACTGCATGAAATGTCAGTCATAATCAACAGTCTAGCTGCTAGCAGTTATTTGGAGAAAATAGATTTAAATGTTTTCCACTCTGTGTAACCTTCACTAAAGACACAACTTAGTTGACCCTTGCAAATTATTTGACCTTATGCTTACCACCACGTTTTTGGACATACCGATAATTGCTGACATGAAGATTCATGTGGGAGGCATAAATATGATTAAGGATTAGGACTGACATTGGCTTTTGCACAATCATTTTTCCTACCTGATCAGAATCTGTGAAGAGTTTACAAGGCTCATGGTGGCTTGCTTTCAGGTGTGCTACCTGACTTCATCTACAGAGGGGATCGTCATGTAGTCTCCATCTTTTAACCCATATCCTTCAACCCTCTCATGTTCATTGGCCAATTTAATAGAAATTTGTGTGGGGGTGTTTTTTCTATCAATGATTGGCAGTAATAAATCCTTGGCTTTATCAGTTCACCACCGGAGGAGAAGGCCCTGACCTCAGAGGTGGTAACGGATACTAGCAGGAGTGGAGCTTTTGTCGGGCAATGGAGCAGTTCTATGTGTTACGGTAGTCTATCTATCTACCATGGCCTTTCCCCCCAATTTTAAGGGGGGTAGCCTACTTGAAAAAAAGAACAAATTGGATTTTTCTTCTCTTTGTTCTTCCCAGCCTAACGAGTGATTCAGCCGAGTTTGATTGGTACTGCTAGGGTGCCACAGCCCACTCTCCCCCGTTATCCACCATAGTAGTACAGTAGTACTGTATGGTATATTGAAGTTCCTCTTGGTTAGCTTAATAATGAAGAACAGACCATGGTCACAAATGACCAGTCTGATTTGTTGTCCCTTGGAATTCAAGAGGCCTGAGATTGTCAGATCTGCTTGATCCATTCTTGTTCAACAAGTTGTGGTTTAGGAACTCTCAGAGAAACTGACATTAACAGCAAATAGAGTAGCAACAATAACCTCTAGCCTCAGGCTCCATTTAGTAAATCTTCTCCAGGGTTTTCAATAATAATTAGACAGGTGGTATGTAAAGCTGAGTGATAAGATAATTTGAAGTGAATACAGGTCTAAAGAAAGGCAGTCCTACTGAATAATCAGGGTACCAGGAAATCTAATAAGGCCAGACCTCGACCTTCATTTCTTAGTTACTAATAGAAGACTGGTGGGTCTTGGATTTCGTGGAAATTTGGGTGCAAGTATTAATGGGTTTTGGTATCTAATACAATTCTCTCACCAATGTCCATAGTTGCTTTGATGCCATATTATGTTACCCAATCTGTTAATAATGGTGTCATTCCTAATTTGGTTGGAGAGCAACAACATGGTAGTCGAAAGAAAGTATTCAGAAAAATCCTACCACTATATTTGAAACAACATCCATCTGATATGGCCAAGTAAGATTGTTAACCTACTGATTTTTCTCACTTTCATTCTGATACATAAGAAGGTCAAACCCACATCTGATTAGATTCTCTGGGAAGATGATTAGGCCATGCTTTCTAGATTCATCTTGTGTATTTGCTGAAAAAAAGGGAGAGATCTAGATGAAAGAAAAAAGTGTGGGAATGTAAATTTTAGCTGTTTGATACGTTAGTTTATATGCTAAGACATTTCCTAGTCTGCATTGAAAAACAATTTTGGGGATAATAGACAATGCGATAGATACCCCATGAATATACTTAGACACGGTTGACATTGGAAATAAAGACCATGAAGGGTAATTAGCTTACAGAATTTCCCAGTGTGCAGACTGAAGTAATGGCCATGACTAGTCCCTAAAAAAGGATGAAAGTTTGGAAAGATATTTACATACTACAGGACTTGATTTTGTATTGGAAAAGAATCTGTCAGTAAGGTTGTCAATAGAAACAGTATGCATAACACTGCCAGTTCATGATTTGGTTGAACTCCTCTTCATGTACACAAAAGGGTCTATTTGACCAGAAAGCAGGGAGGCCAATTTCTTTTACAAGTTCATATAGGAGAATTACCTCCCGGAAAAGTAAGACTTAACTTTACAAACTCCCAAATGACCTCAAGTAATTGGCTGCTGTGCTTGCTAATGTTGCCAACGAGTACTTGATTATTTCCATGGGTCCTGTGGTTACTGCTCAACTCGTGTAGTTTTCTCTGTTTTCTCTCGAGACAGCTAAACATCTCGTCTAATATATATAAGGTCAGCATTAACCTAAGGATTAAATGTTGAATGTGTTGCATTTTCTCTTTCCTTTGTCCTCCTCTCTTGGGGCTCAGTGTCAGGCCCAATCTCTACTTACAAATTCAGTTTGACAAGAAACAATGCACCTTTCATCCTTTTGAGAAAGGGGAGGACAGATAATCAATAATCAACCCCACCAAGCCATTTTTTGTAATTTTGTAGTAATAGACTACCTCCGACATTATCTTCCTTCCATAAGGAAGATAAGGTTTTATAATGATGTAATGCAAGAAGCATATTAACTCCTACTGAGCCATCCCCATACTGTACTAGCTTCAACATCTTGTGTATTTTGGTGATTAGGCGGCCAAATTTCAGTAATTGTTCCAGTTTGCTCAAATTCATCTGGTTTGTATATTTTGGAAAAATACAAGTTACAGTACGATATCTTTGAGATTTACTACTTCTGTTATAGGTTAATTAGTCTTGATTGTACCACTCTTTTATCTACATAAGATTTACAGTAGATATACAGTGGTACCTCTACATACGAATTTGATTCGTTCCACAACCGACTTCGGATGTAGAAAATGTTCGGATGTAGAAAATGTTCGGATGTAGAAACGAATTTTCCCATAAGAATACATGGTAATTCATTTAATTCGTTCCTCAGCTTAAAAACCCATAATAAATCCTTAATAAATGGCTACACATAATTACACATAACAATAACATAACTGCATAATATGAAAGAAGCATTTAAAAAAGATAATTATAAAGAAATAATAAATAAAAAATGTGGGAATTCACTTATTAGGTCAGGTGGATTGTTGTTGAATTCAACTATGTATGAAAGAGGGTGGTAGGTACTTGTAAGCCAATGGATTTTATTGTAGAAATGTCTTCACTCAGTAGGGTGTTTCATATCACTGCTCTGGTCATTTCTTGTATGTAATATTTATTTTAATCATGGTACTGTACTGTAATGAGTTTACCCCAGAGCACTTTCATGAGTTGAGCTTTTCTTTTGACTCCTTTGTAGTCATTGTGAACTTTGGTTCAAACGAATTAATTTTTAGTTCTTTTCACCTCCATTCTGCTTTTCCATCTTCATTCCTTTCAAATCTACCTCAGGTTTTACAGTCATTTGTATATAGCAGCTCAGAGCAACCTTCATTTCTGCTCTCCTATGAGGGTTCCTTGGTTCCTTCAATAGAGGTAACTGACAATTAACAGTGTGCTGATCATTGATGTTTGGTAGCATTTAGTTCATTTTTTTATTTATACATGCCACTGTGATCAAATTCAGGGTTGTGTGATGATAAGGAAGTTGCAGTGGGTCAATGAGTCTTTTGTACTGCTGTTGTAATTCCCACTTGATTGCTTACCCTAGAAATCAGAAAAATAACTAAGCAAGATCCTCAAATACTGTATTAGATAAAAAGTGTTAAATGATAATACTTAGGAGCTTACATTCTTAATTTTCTTCTTGAATGCATTGAGAGTCATCACCTTGTCACTTCTTTTCAATAGCATTCATGGTGGAAATAACTTCCACTCTTGTATTATTGACATAAGTTGTGTACGATACGAGAAAGCTTTATAGCTATTTTCTGAGTAGGAAGAAAAGAATTCTTAATTTAGGAAAGCCATTTTCTTTCATCGCCAAATGCTTGCAAGTAAATTACCTATATGTGAATGGGTAAACCAAGGGAAGGAGATTTCATGTTAGTATAATCTTTGTTCTTGATGATAAGTATATAACAAAAGCAAGTAAACTAATAAATAAGGCGTGAAGAGGTTTAAAAATATGGTATGTGGGCTCATGTGAATGTGTCGTACATATTATAGTAAGTTTTGAGTAAAGGAGAAAACTTGATTAAATTTGTGGCTGGAAAACCTTGACCAAAACTACGTTTTTACCAATAGTAACATGCGTCAGAGAGTATCAAGCCTATACAAAGACTGGTAAAAGATAAAATAGAATTAATTATTTCAAAATATTAACTGCAAGTGAAGGAAGGTTGTAAAAATTCATATATCATTATGAACTTGAGAAATGCATTTTTTTTTCTTAATTCTGTACTGTTCCAGTGTTGGGAAGTACTTTATTAGTGAAAATCAGTATGAATAAAGTAAGTGGTATATTTTTGTATCTATTAAGAGATAAATACAGCTCATATTGACTTTTTCCTTTTGAAGCCTTTGTTTATGTTATAGGGTTTCTATTGCATCAATTAATGAAGATTTTTGTTTTCTTCTCAGGGTTGGATTGTTCAGATGTTTTGAACTTATGCTCTCTTGCTTGAGGGTACACTCGGGCACACTATTCTATCTTATTTCTCTTATTCTTGTTTTGATAAAGTTTTTATAGTTTATTTAGAAAATATTTATTTTAAGGGTGTTACTGTAAACTGTAATTAAGATATTTTATTTTTCTTGTTTCATTTCCTCAATGGGCTATTTTCCCTGTGGGAGGCCCTGAGCTTATAGCATCCTGGTTTCCCAACTAGGGTCGTAGCTTAGCAAGTAAAGATGATAATAATAATAATAATAATAGTGGTAACAATTGATGGTGAAAAGATACATCTTTGATTTTCTTTCACAGACTCACACTAACGTTCAGTCACGTCGTATCAGCATTTATCCTCTGATTGGGGAGAATCCCACTCCTACTTACCCAATGGTTGTCCCAATAGTGAACTGCAGTCAGGCGCGGATTGTTGATCTCATTGGCCTTACGTGTTGGCTTTATACCAAAGAAAATAGGGAGCCTCCACTAACGTAAGTAAGCCCTTACTATCCACCTGTAGTTATAATACCTCTCTTGATTTGAAATGGTATTCGTTCAGCCGACTAAACATTAAATATTTCTAGGCTAGTCAGAGAAGAGTTTAGTTTTAGCAGTTTTATTTGTAGAAACAGTATAGGTTGGAGTCCAAAGTTTTTGTTCTTATGTGCTTTACAGAAATTATTATATATTGGTACTTTTTTATATTTTCCCTTATAAGATTATTCTCAATATGACCTAACTTGATGGTAATTTAGTGGCACTCATTGATATTTACATTTTATTCAAGTAACCAAGGCTGAAAATGTATAAAATTTCATTGTTCAAAATGAATTGCTTTCATTTTACTTTTAATAAACTGACCTGTATTGTGCTATATCAACAAGAATTAACACTTCAATAGAGAAAAATCCTCATGTGAATTGTCCATTCAAGACGTACCTAATTATTAATTTCTTCACAATTTCCACCTCTGTCTCTTTTATTGTATGACTAATGAATGCAACCCGCCAAAAATGATGATTAAACATTTAGATAGATATGCACAAACACAGATCAACCCTCCCCTTCTCTTAACTACAGTGTTGTAGTTTCCAAATGTAGCTCTTAGGATACCCCCCCTCTCACTAGGGTATGACTACTCCTCTCAATACCCAAAGGATTGGGAGAGGCTGAGTTGTTATGTCTGGTAATGCATCTCAGTGTGACCGGAAAGAAAAATATATTTATATACGTTTATAGCCAGGTACTTGTTTTTATTATGTAGGGGAGATGCAAATGTACAAGTATTATCTCCATCACCTTTCATAACTTCAGATTTATGCCTTTTATCAATGAGGCAGGTCTGGTGAATTTGTAATTGTTATGGTTCCAACATTTGCAAATGCTACTTGACAATCTTCAAGGCATTTTGCTAATGTATGGCAAGAGAAGAGAACCATGTTATGACTTAAAAACAACAGAATATCTTGAGCAGTAATTCTCTGGATATTCTCTTGTAGCAGGGATTGGGGCACTATGGACCAGAATAAAACACACACTTACTTATTTTCTACTTTATTCAATTTCTACACATACATACAGTCACATATAGTAAACACAGTTTTACATTTAATATTGATGTTAACCCTAACTTTATCACTTAATGTTATACAATGGGTACTATACCACCAAAGTTTCCCTTATATCAGAAAGAAAATACCATGAGAAAACAACTTAATAATATATCTACATAAATAAGTGAAGTAAATTAACCCTTTTACCCCCAAAGGACGTACTGGTACGTTTCACAAAAGCCATCCCTTTACCCCCATGGACGTACCGGTACGTCCTTGCAAAAAATGCTATAAAAATTTTTTTTTTCATATTTTTGATAATTTTTTGAGAAAATTCAGGCATTTTCCAAGAGAATGAGACCAACCTGACTTCTCTATGACAAAAATTAAGGCTGTCAGAGCAATTTTAAAAAAATATATACTGCAAAATGTGCTGGGAAAAAATAACCCCCTGGGGGTTAAGGGTTGGAAATTTCCAAATAGCCTGGGGGTAAAAGGGTTAAAGGGATAATAAATTCAATGTACATCATTGTCAATTAACTTATCCTAAATCATCTAATATTTGACATAACACCATAAGGTTGTTTTTCTTTTCTCTAAACGTAAGAATATTTCTTCACTAGTAAATTTTACTTTCCAATAAACAAATACGACAAGACATTGAATGGTCAGGGCACTAATTAGCATCTCTGCATTTTTCTTTATATCTTCCGTATTAATTCTAAGCAGAATTGCTGCACATTCCATTCATATGGCAATTGTTTAAAAGGACCAATGTAAATCTCTGCACCTATTACACTAATTTTCACCACCTCTTACTGTCGTAAATATATGATACTTCCTGACCTGCAGATAGGAAGTGTGTCTCTGCATTCCTAAGGCCAACATCCAAAATTGACCTTGAATTTCTAAGAGCTTACCAAAGGATTGCATGAAATTGATATTGATAAATGCCACACGATAGAATATTGTGAATAGGATAATCAGGGATGTGGCAATCATCAGCAGGTAGTAGTTAGAAACCATTAACCTGATTTATCATACACATGACTTGATACTGCAGCTGAGTGTAAGGCCTAGTATTTTACCAAGTCTAACATTCAACTTGCCAGAAATGAGAGGAATGCTTCTGTTCTTTTTACAGTTATACTTTTTCTCCCTAGGCCTTTTTAACATTTTCTTTTATTATCTTTAATCCTTAAAATAACTCAACACCGCACATTTGAATTAGCCTAGACTATTTTTTATCGATGAATGCTATGCTTATTTTTAATGTTTGGTATTGCTCTTAAGACTCCGATTACTTTAGAATCTAAAGCGGGGTTTACACGGGCGAACAGCTCGTCGAGCCTGGTTCAACAACCCTATATTTGAATTGATGTTCGAGCGTGTAAACAGGCTATTTGGTTGTCGAGCGCGCTCGTCGAACAGCTCGATGAAAGTCAGGCTCATCTTGACTTTTGTGGGCGGAGCTACATTGTTTGACGAACGGTGTGAACGTGTGTTGAGCATCAAACCTCAGTTGTTATTCGAACCTGCTAGAGGAAACTTCATCAAAGAAATTAATAATGGCTGCCGTTAATGAAAGCAAGAATGAGAAGGAAGTCGTACTTGATTTCATACATGCATATCGGGCTCATCCAGCTTTATGGAAAGTTAAATCAAAAGACTATTCCAATAAAGTAGCCAAAAACAAAGGAATAGCGGCTCTGCATGAAATATTGAAAGAACTAATTTTAAAGCAACAAGCAAGTTGGTGTGTGAAAATTTCTCTCTTTAGTAGCCAATCCTTCGTCTACTTTGATCTTTTTTTTCTTTCTTAGTGCCACTGCTAAAGCAATGGCTATCAAATCGTCCTGGTCGAGAGACATGTTGACGTTGTTTTAGCACGAGGCACACTGAGGCTCGATGTACTGTCTGAAAGCTCTTCGAGCCGTTCTACAAGTAGGTTCGACAACCAGGCTCGGCGAGCTGTTCGGCCGTGTAAACCCGCCTTTAGACATGAATTGCTTTCCACTCCAACACTTTAAACAAGAAATATTATTTTTTCTTATTAATACTGTATACAGTGAACCCTCGTTTATCGCGGTAGATAGGTTCCAAACCCGGCCGCGATAGCTGAAAATCCGCGAAGTAGGGACACCATATTTACGTATTTATTTAACATGTATATTCAGACTTTTAAAACCTTCCCTTTACGTAGTACTGTTAACAAACTACCCTTTAATGTACAGAACACTTAATGCATGTACTACAGTACCCTAAACTAAAACAGGCACAAATAATAAAGGCGATTTTATATCATGCGTTTTCTAAACACGCCAAAAAGCACGATAAAAAATTACAACCAATGTTTTGTTTACGTTTATCTCTGATCATAATGAAGAAACAGACGCATTTACACATCTGTGTATAGGTTAGTTTTTGCATAGACAGCAATCTTACCAAGTATTGATTATATGTTGACTTTGTTATTACCAATGTTTTACTTAATTTTTCTTAGGACTTCCAAATAAATGAAATGAATGCCATTTATATAATGTTTTTCTTTATGACACCGCCTGAAACGGAAACCTTCCATTCGTTTACTGTACGCTCCATCTTCGATCGTAATAAACAAACGAAGGCATTAAACGCGCATGATGAAAGTGATAAATAATGATATTAAAAGCTTTTAGTAAATATGTTATTAGAAATATTATTTACCGTACCTATATAAAATCCTACATACGTAGCAAAGCAGGAAAACAATTTTTTTTCTTTTTTTTTTTTTGGCATTTAATCAACAATAACAAACTGCCGCTAATGAACCGAATGACAATTTACGATAATTCTAAACTGTTACTAAAGATGATTCTCCATTCCATATCTAAAATACTTTTCCTAACTTCAGTTATAAGTCAACTTGTACCCCCCTCAATTATGAAACCATCTAAAAAAAAAAAGTAAGAGAAGCAGCAAGTACTAGGCCGATTTTTAAAGTTGTCGAACAATTAAGTTACCGCTATAACGTTCGATGTGACATAGTGCGAGATTGGAGAAAGTAAGGAAAATTGAATCGTGATTGATTTTCAATATAAATGAAACTTTGTGAAGCAACAAAGATTACATTTGTTAGTGAGATAGAGGTAAGGAATGAGAGGTAGTGAAAAGTAGCCCACACACACACACACACAACACACACACACACACACACACACACAGAGAGAGAGAGAGAGAGAGAGAGAGAGAGAGAGAGAGAGAGAGAGATGAGAGAGAGAGAGAGAGAGAGAGAGAGAGAGAGAGAGAGAGAGAGAGAGAGAGAGAGAGAGAGAGAGAGAGAGAGAGAGAGAGAGAGAGAGAGAGAGAGAGAGAGGAGAGAGAGAGAGAGGAGAGAGAGAGAGAGAGAGATATATATATATGAGCCGGTTGTAATCAAATGTTGCTTTTGTTTAAGCTTCTTATACCACCTAAAGCAAGGAATTGCTCACCACAACTAACGATATCGTCATAATAATTTCAATCTGTACAGTAAATTAAAAATTTATTTGTTGTTAGAGAGAGAGAGAGAGAGAGAGAGAGAGAGAGAGAGAGAGAGAGTTGTTTTAAATGTAATAAACAAAAACATATGATAGGTTATAACACATTGGTGCTTATGTAATATCAACTGTATAGATGGTTTGAATAAGTCAAGAAATAGTATAAACAATACTTCGTACGCGCATATTCTTGAGACCGGCAGCTAGACGTCAGCTGATCTGATCACACCCAAAAGTAAAAGAAAAAGAGTCAACAATACTCGATTTTTAAAACACACCCGAAATTTAAAAACAAAAGTACACGCTTTCTTAATGTGCAATTAAACTATTTAAAGAGTAGCAATTTTCTAGAATATAATGATGTTTCTCCCAAAAAAAGTGGTTTGCTGATGAATAGGATGCCGTATTTAATGAAAAAAGTCCACGAAGTCGTGAATCCGCGATGGTCGATCCGCGAAGTAGCGAGGGCTCACTGTATATTACAGTACTGTATTGAAATTCAGTCCTATGCATTAGAAGCACTCCACCTGTCAGCAGTACAGTATCTGATGACTTAAAAAAATCATCCTATGTACTACGGTCAGCCCCATTCTATGCTTGATTCGCGTATTTTAGATTGCCCTAGGGTGGGATAACTCCTAACTAACAATTACAGCCCATTGCCTACGATTGGATAACACTAATTGCTGCCTAATATTGTCTTTACATGGTTTCTATTACATTATGAAATAGTTTGTAATTAAACCAGTAAGTGTACAGTACATGTGCAACACATGTATGCTATGTACTGGACACAGTAAGGCTACAGTACAGTCCGTCCTTGACACTACAGTACAGTAGTCGTTGCCCTTACCGGAACTCTTATTTACCAGGTGGTCATCATACACTTACAGTAGAACAACAAACCACTGTAATACTGTAGACAACACTCGCTGATACTGTAGTGTATATTACTGTAATAATGTACAGTGCTATCACTACAGTGAAGCTTAACTTTACTGTAAGTGTTCACTGTTTTCATTCGAACGACTTGACTCGCCACACGTAGTTTACATTTACAATAAACAAAACACTATACATAATTGTAATTCTGTACTGTACAATATGTACATACACATGCATAGACCAAGGCATTTCCCCCAATTTTTGGGGGGGTAGCCGACATCAAACAAATGAAACAAAAAAGGGGACCTCTCCTCTCTACGTTCTCCCAGCTTCACAAGGGACTCAACCGAGTTCGGCTGGGTACTGCTAGGGTGCCACAGCCCACCCTCCCCTGTTATCCACCACAGATGAAGCTTCATAACGCTTAATCCCCTACTGCTGCTACCCTGCGGTCATCCAGAGCACCGGAGGAAGTAGCAGGGGCCCACCGGAACTGCGTCACAATCGCTCGCCATTCATTCCTATTTCTAGCACGCTCTCTTGCCTCTCACATCTCTCCTCCTATCACCCAGAACTTTCTTCATTCCATCCATCCATCCAACCTTGGCCTTCCTCTTGTACTTCTCACATCATCTCTTGCATTCATCACCTTCTTTAGCAGACAGCCATTTTCCATTCTCTCAACATGACCAAACCACCTCAACACATTCATATCCACTCTAGCTGCTAACTCATTTCTTACACCCGTTCTCACCCTCACTACTTCGTTCCTAACCCTATCTACTTAAGATACACCAGCCATACTCTTTAGACACTTCATCTCAAACACATTCAATTTCTACACAATATTGTTATCAATGGCAAGGTAAAACAAACAAAATGAGGTAAATGAAGCAAAAAGTTCTTAAAAGTCCAGTTATATTAATTTAATTAATATTTTTGATAAAAATTACTGGTTGAGACAACTAAGATGATTAATTGCTGTCCTGCCTCACTCAACTTACTTCACCGGAAAACAACCATATGAAGCAAGCCCCTACCAATGACTATCATGTCTCTCAGGATCTGAAAAACACAAAAAACACTCCCTGTAAAACTGTTTAGGTAAAAGGGAAACTAAATCACTTACGGGAATCCGTGTTAACAAAAACAAAACTCAAAACGGGAATCAGTTCACAAAAAATACCTTTGATGGAATTTGATTTTTAAATTTAAAAACACAAACATTTTGTTCATAAACTGTGGTAATCCACCAAAATAAAACTTTATAGCTAATGGCCTAATGTGGTAATCTACGAATAACAATGGATGAATTCACAATAGAAGTGGTAATCCACTGTAAAACAAAACTTTTAACGGTAAAAAAAAAAAGAAACCGAAAACAAAATTGGAAAAATCGTAATTTCTTTTAACGGTAAAAAAAAAAAGAAACCGAAAACAAAATTGGAAAAATCGTAATTTCTTTTGATCCCGAGATTTATTTTTAACAAGGTCTTGAGAAGGGAACTAATTTAATCCAATGCATTAAATCATTATGACTAGGGTATCAAATCAACTCATGTTCAGATGTGAAAAGGCTGACTCACCTCAATAATACTCCTGCCGTTCACTAAATTACTGTTGCTCCTGCTGCCCCCCAAAGTGGCATAGTGTCGGTATCACTAGGGTTTTAATCCTTCCATGAGTGAGAGTTGTAAAAATGTCCACCATACAACAAGGATTTTGCCTGAGAAACTCACTTGGAAACTCCGATCGCCTCGACAAAAACTTCCTGCTCTCAGACAACAGCGTAAACAAGCAGTTCACCTTAAAAAAACAATACTAGGCGACAGATCACTTGTAACAAGGTTGTTTGGAGGAACTAAAAGTCAGATCCGCTCAACACTTGAACATGATAAACATAAATTGATATTTATCTTATATTTAACAACAAAAGAAATCACTTTCAACTTCTCCAATTTTGGTTCACGATAAAATATTTTCTACAATTTCTGTCTTTCTGTCACTTTCATTCCCCACAACTCCTATCCATATATCACAGTTGGTGCAATCACTTCCTCTTACAGAACTCTCTTTACAATCATGCCCAACCCTCTATTTTTTACTACTCCCTTAACTGCCCCCAACACCGCATCCTTCATTCACACTCTGATGTACTGTACATCTGCTTCCACTCCACCATTTGCTGCAACAACAGACCCCAAGTACTTTAAACTTGATCCACCTCCTCAAGTAACTCTCCATTCAACATGACATTCAACCTCACACCACCTTCCCTTCTCGTACATCTCATAACCTTACTCTTACCCACATTAACTAAATTTTATGAAGGTGTAAAATAACGAAACCATGCCAGATAGTATAAACACGCTCAATTCTCCAGAAATGCGCCAGATCTAGCTCGAAAGGTGCTGAAATGGCATCTCCGGTGACAAGTTGGAGTGAGATGGGAGCAGAGAGGGAAGCGGTGCGAAGCTATCAAAGTGCAAAGGAGTGCAGGCTGTTTGAAATCGTCCCACTGCGAGAGTATTTCTCGCAATTATTTGATCTTTATTTAATAGGTATTGCAGTTCTGTATCGCATATAAGTGAAATCGCGAAGCATAAACGCGCGTAAGCGCAGCTGACTGTATTTATTATCATTTTGCTGAACTATTTAGGTTTTATAATGGCAAATACTGTATCTGAATGCAATATACATTGTTTATTTTACTTCCATAGACCTAAACTTATACCTACTACATTAATTGCATGTTACTGCATAGTAATTGTTCACTGGCCACTTTCCTCTTTGGTAAGGGTAGAAGGGACTCTTTAGCTATGGTAAGCAGCTCTTCTAGGAAAAGGACACTCCAAAATCAAAGCATTGTTCGCTAGTCTTGGGTAGTGCCATAGCCTCTGTACCATGGTCTCCCACTGTCTTGGGTTAGAGTTCTTTTGCTTGAGGGTACACTCGAGCACACTATTCTATCTTATTTCTCTTCCTCTTGTTTTGTTAAAGTTTTTATAGTTTATGTAGGAGATATTTATGTTAATGTTGTTACTCTTCTGAAAATATTTTATCCTTTTTTCCTTTCCTCACTGGGCTATTTTTCCCTGTTGGAGCCCCTGGGCTTATAGCATCCTGCTTTTCCAACTAGGGTTGTAGTATAACAAGTAATAATGATGATAATAATAATAATAATAATAGTAATAATAATAATATTTAGAAAATTAGCTGACTAGTGTTAGCCAGGTGTAGCTAGTGAGTTTCACTCTTGGTCAGTAAAAATTTTGTTAGGTAATATGTTCAATACAGTATATGCTGGCACATAAGATATACATTAAAATACAAAAAAGGTTACCACCACAATTATAACATGAAAGTTCTGTTATACAAGTTAAGCACGTGGGGTCTGAGTAAAGGCTTTGGTGACAAATAATAAAGCCAACCTTAGATGTACACAAACTACTGTGGTCGTTTATACACAAAGTTAGACTCTGTACTGGATTATATTTCTTTGCTATTTTCAAAGTTCTGTTCCCATTACAAATATGATTGAAAGCCAAAAATTAGATCATGTAAAATTAAAGCATTAAATTCCTCATGTGAGGAAAAAGCTTTTTTTTCAATATTAATCTTACCCGATGATCATGTAGCTGTCAACTCCGTTGCCCGACAGAAAATCTACGGTCGGGATACGCCAGCGATCGCTATCCAGGTGGGGGTGTACACAACAGCGCCATCTGTGAGTAGGTACTCAAGTACTTCTTGTCAACAAGAACTCAATTTTTCCTCTGTCGTGCCGCCGGCAAGACCTACTTGGATACGCTGTTGATTCTGGAGTTGTTGTTCACGATTTGGTGATGTATTCACTCTAGAGTTTAGCCTTCGCTATTCAGGAAGCTTTATCATTAGCTTAGCAAGCTTTTGGAATTAATTTGGATTAATTGTTAACGAACTTTGCTAGATTTTGGAATTCCCCCTTGACTACTTCTACAATTCAAGATGTCCTGACCAGTCTCAAGTCCCTAAGTACAGGCAGTGTAGCGTTAGGACTTGTGCTAGGCGTCTTCCGAAGGCCTCTATAGATCCTCACACCGTTTGTTCCAATTGTAGGGGTAAATCCTGTCAATTGGAAGATCGATGTGGGGAATGCGCTGGGCTTTCGGAATTCGATTTTAACGAATTCCTTAAAAATGCACGTAGGTTAGAGAAGGAGAGAATCAGGAGGAGTTCTTCTCGCTCTGTGGATTTTTCCTCTCCCCATGCCCCTCAACCTTTTCCTTCCCCTGTAGTGGTGACTCCCGAACCTGCTTCTAGTGCTCAGCCATCCATGGCGGATATGATGCGTGCCATTCAGGCTCTCGGTGACCGAGTGGAGTCATTGGCTAATGACCGTAATCAGCTTTTGGCAGATGTCAAAGAGCTGAAAGCGAAAAAGTGCAGTGGGAAGTGTTATCAGTGCTAGTGATGTGAAAAGTGTCAGTGTCAGTGTTGCGCATGAGGGTACATCTGTGCGTGCCAGTCGTCCTCCCAGTCCGGGACCTCTTGCAAGCTCCCAAGCCCAGGGGAGAAGCAATGTCGAAGGACCAAAGGGTTCGGCAGGCCTTGATCGGCGCACAGATGTATCCTCAGTGGTTGCGGACGTATCTGTCAAAGATCGTCCCATCCACAAACAGACGAATGAGCCCTTACATTCCTCGTCTGTGGAAGAAGTTTCCAGGAGGGAAACGATGGACCAAGGTTTCACGACCCGCTCAAACGTAAGGTCCCTTCCGAGCGAGTCCAACGGCCCCAGGTGTAGCCACTGGGTCAGTTCGGACTCGCTGCAGTCTTCCGATGACTGCACACCTCCCAAGAGAGGTAGAGTGGTTCCACAACAGGCTACTGCTCCGTCTGTTGCTGCTCCAACCACGGTAGACCCTAAGTGGTCCATGCTGCAGACTATGCAGTCTCAGCTTGCGGCATTCATGCAGGAGTATCATGCTGAGAAGGTTGACACTGCACCTGTTAACCTACAACCCGCCCAGGTTGTGCGCTCAGCAGATACTGCGGCTGCCTGCTCCCACACTCCACCTGTGAGAGCTCCACCACCGATGCGCAGTCCACCCTGCCAGACGCATGTTCTTGCTGCTCCATCCGTTGACATGCGTGAGCTACCGCATCAGCAGTGGGAAGGTGCTGTAGAGCTGCCGGGTTCTGACTCTTTGCGGCATGCTCCGCAACCCATGCGGCATGCTCCGCATACCATACAGCATGCTCCGCAACCCACCGCAACCCCTCCCACGCACCAGCACTCTGCTTTTGTTGTTGCCAGCTCGCAGACTGACCAGCAGCGGCTTGATGTTGGATCCGCAGCAGCTACGCATGCACCCGTTACTGCCGGATTCAGCCGTTCAGCTATCTGCTATGCCTTTGCCACTTCCTACTCAGCTTTCGGATGATGGAAGTATCAGATGACAAAGCTGCACATTTGGATGAACCGCACTCCGACTTTGAAGGGCCCAAGTCTACGCCTCCCTCCTTAGACTTTCGTAAAGTCCTTGCATTGTTCAGGGACTTGTATCCTGAGCAGTTTGTGTCTGCAACCCCTCGCTCTCCTCCCTCCGAGTTTGCTCTGGGCATGCAGTCTGCTGCTCCTGCCTTCACCAAGCTTGTTCTCCGCACGCTCTTCCAAGAGAGCTTTGAGGGTTATGGGAGAGTGGTTGCAGTCCAAGAAGCAACTGGGAAAGGACTGCTTTCATCTTTCCTCCTACCAAACTTGCTTCTAAGTCGAGCGTCTGGTATGCCACGGGAGAGGAACCCGGCTTGGGAGTTCCTGCCTCTGCCCAGGGCAACTTCTCAAGTCTAGTTGACTCTCCCCGCAGGTTGGCTATGAGACGATCGAAGATCTGCTGGTCCTTTTCTGATATGGATCATCTGTTGAAGGGAGTCTTTCGTGCCTTCGAGATCTTTCAACTTCCTCGATTGGTGTTTGGGAGCTTTAAGCAGAAAGACTTCCCCTTCGGATAAGGACTCTGCCATGCTGATCATGTCTAGCATGGACAAAGCCATTCGGGATGGGTCCGGTGAGCTTGCGGCTTCGTACGTGTCGGGAGTGCTTAAGAAGAGAGACATCTTTGCTCCTTCTTATCGGCTGGTATCACCCCTTGTCAGAAGTCAGAGTTGTTGTTTGCTCCTCTCTCCAAGTGTCTGTTTCCGGAGGAGCTGATTAAGGGGATGGCTGCCTCTCTTATCCAGAAGGATACCCATGATCTGATGGCATCTTCTGCACGTAAGGCTAAAACCTTACCTTCCGTGCCTAGACCCTTCCGCCCTGCAGCAGTAGACACACCTGCAACTAGGTTCATCCCGCCCTTTCGTCGGGCAGAACCTCCAGCAGAGGAGGTACCCGTGCCGACAGTCACCGTGGCAAATCCAAGAAGGGTTCCAAGTCCGCAAAAGGCAAGTTCTGACTGCCTTCCTCTCCAGACAGCAGTGGGAGCCAGACTCAAGACCTTCTGGCAAGCTTGGGAGAGCAGAGGTGCAGACGCTCAGTCTGTGAAGTGGCTAAGGGAGGGATACAGAATTCCGTTCTGCCGCAGTCCCCCCTCTAGCTACATCTCCCATCAACCTCTCTCCCAACTACAAGGAGAAGGACAAGAGGCTAGCGTTGCAACAAGAGGTGTCGCTCTTGCTACGAAAGGAAGCGGTAGTCATAGTCCGGGACCATCAATCCCCGGGCTTCTACAACCGTCTCTTCCTGGTAGCGAAGAAGACAGGAGGTTGGAGACCGGTGCTGGACGTCAGTGCTCTCAATGCTTTTGTCACCAAGCAGACGTTCACGATGGAGACGACGAAGTCGGTCCTAGCAGCGGTCAGGCAGGAGGACTGGTATGGTCTCGTTAGACCTGAAAGACGCGTACTTTCACGTCCCCATCCATCCAGACTCCCAACCTTTCCTAAGGTTCGTCTTTGGAAAGGTTGTGTACCAGTTCCAAGCCCTGTGCTTTGGCCTAAGCATGGCACCTCTTGTGTTTACCAGACTGATGAGGAATATTGCCAAATTCCTTTACTTGGCAGACATCAGAGCCTCCCTCTATTTGGACGACTGGCTTTTAAGAGCTCCAACAAGTCGTCGCTGTCTGGAGAATCTCAGATGGACTATGGATCTGACCAAGGAATTGGGCCTCCTGGTCAATATAGAGAAGGTCCCAGCTCGTCCCATCCCAGACCATTGTCTATCTAGGTATGGAGATTCAGAGTCGAGCTTTTCGGGCTTTTCCGTCGGCCCCAAGGATCAATCAAGCCCTAGAATGCATCCAGAGCATGCTGAGAAGAAACCGATGTTCAGTCAGGCAGTGGATGAGTCTAACAGGGACACTTTCATCGCTGGCCCAGTTCATCGAGTTAGGGAGACTCCACCTCCCGCCCCCTTCAGTATCATCTAGCTGCTCACTGGATAAAGGAAATGACGCTAGAGGCGGTCTCAGTGCCTGTTTCCGAAGAGATGAGGTCTACTCTACGTGGTGGAAGAACAGCATTCTTCTCAAGGAAGGTCTACCATTGGCTGTTCAGACCCCCGACCACCGTCTCTTCTCGGACGCATCGGACACGGGCTGGGGTGCGACACTGGACAGACAGGAATGCTCGGGCACATGGAATCAAGAACAAAGGACACTTCACATCAATTGCAAGGAGTTGTTGGCGGTTCATCTGGCCTTGATAAACTTCAAGTCCCTCCAGCTAAACAAGGTGGTGGAGGTGAACTCCGACAACACCACAGCCTTGGCTTACATCTCCAAGCAGGGAGGGACTCATTCGAGGAAGTTGTTCGAGATCGCAAGGGACCTCCTCATTTGGTCAAAAGATCGAAAGCTTTCGCTGGTAACGAGGTTCATTCAGGGCGATATGAATGTCATGGCAGATCGCCTCAGCCGGAAGGGTCAGGTCATCCCCACAGAGTGGACCTTCACAAGAATGTTTGCAGCAGACTATGGGCCCTGTGGGGTCAGCCCACCATAGATCTATTTGCTACCTCGATGACCAAGAGGCTCCCGATGTATTGTTCTCCGATTCCAGACCCTGCAGCAGTTCACGTGGATGCCTTTCTGCTGGATTGGTCCCATCTCGACCTGTATGCGTTCCCGCTTTAAGATTGTCAACAGGGTACTTCAGAAGTTCGCCTCTCACAAAGGGACACGGCTGACGTTGGTTGCTCCCCTCTGGCCCGCGAGAGAATGGTTCACCGATGGTACTGCAATGGCTAGTCGACGTTCCCAGGACTCTTCCTCTAAGAGTGGACCTTCTGCGTCAACCTCACGTAAAGAAGGTACACCCAAACCTCCACGCTCTTCGTCTGACTGCCTTCAGACTATCGAAAGACTCTCAAGAGCTAGAGGCTTTTCGAAGGAGGCAGCCAGAGCGATTGCCAGAGCAAGGAGGACATCCACTCTCAGAGTCTATCAGTCTAAATGGGAAGTCTTCCGAAGCTGGTGCAAGGCGAATGCAGTTTCCTCAACCAGTACCACTGTAACCCAGATTGCTGACTTCCTGTTACATCTAAGGAACGTAAGATCCCTATCAGCTCCTACGATCAAGGGTTACAGAAGTATGTTGGCAGCGGTATTCCGCCACAGAGGCTTGGATCTTTCCACCAACAAAGATCTACAGGACCTCCTTAGGTCTTTTGAGACCTCAAAGGAACGTCGGTTGTCCCACACCAGGCTGGAATCTAGACGTGGTTTTAAGGTTCCTAATGTCATCAAGATTTGAACCCGCTCCAATCAGCCTCTTTTAAGGACCTCACATTAAAAACTCTTTTCCTCGTGTGCTTAGCAACAGCTAAAAGAGTCAGTGAGATCCACGCCTTCAGCAGGAACATAGGTTTTACATCTGAAACGGCTACATGTTCCTTGCAGCTCGGTTTTTTGGCTAAAAACGAGCTTCCTTCCCGTCCTTGGCCTAAGTCGTTCGAGATCCCAAGCCTGTCCAACTTGGTGGGGAACGAACTAGAGAGAGTACTTTGCCCAGTAAGAGCTCTTAGGTACTATTTAAGAAGGTCAAAGCCATTACGAGGACAATCAGAAGCTTTATGGTGTGCTATCAAGAAGCCTTCTCTTCCGATGTCTAAGAACGCAGTTTCTTACTACATCAGGCTTCTGAATAGAGAGGCACATTCTCATCTGAAGGAAGAAGACCTTGCTTTGCTGAAGGTAAGGACACATGAAGTGAGAGCTGTTGCTACTTCAGTGGCCTTCAAACAGAACCGTTCTCTGCAGAGTGTTATGGATGCAACCTATTGGAGAAGCAAGTCAGTGTTCGCATCATTCTATCTCAAAGATGTCCAGTCTCTTTACGAGAACTGCTACACCCCTGGGACCATTCGTAGCAGCGAGTGCAGTAGTAGGTGAGGGCTCAGCCACTACATTCCCATAATCCCATAACCTTTTTAATCTTTCTCTTGAATACTTTTTATTGTTGTTTTTTGGGTTGTACGGAAGGCTAAGAAGCCTTCCGCATCCTGGTTGATTTGGCGGGTGGTCAAATTCTTTCTTGAGAAGCGCCTAGGTTAGAGGTTGTGATGAGGTCCTTTAGTATGGGTTGCAGCCCTTTATACTTCAGCACCTAGGAGTCGTTCAGCATCCTAAGAGGACCGCTAGGCTCAGTAAGGAAGACGTACTTAAAAAAGGCAGAGTAATAGTTCAAGTCGACTTCCTTACCAGGTACTTATTTATTTTATGTTTGTTATTTTGAATAACTGATAAAATGAAATACGGGATACTTAGCTTCTTTTGTTAACATGTATGCTGGTCTCCACCCACCACCCTGGGTGTGAATCAGCTACATGATCATCGGGTAAGATTAATATTGAAAAATGTTATTTTCATTAGTAAAATAAATTTTTGAATATACTTACCCGATGATCATGAATTTAAGAACCCTCCCTTCCTCCCCATAGAG
This sequence comes from Palaemon carinicauda, assembly GCF_036898095.1. Classification (NCBI taxonomy): domain Eukaryota; kingdom Metazoa; phylum Arthropoda; class Malacostraca; order Decapoda; family Palaemonidae; genus Palaemon; species Palaemon carinicauda. The sequence continues at coordinate 185,097,428 of NC_090728.1, read as the reverse complement.
AACCAGTGGACCGAGGAGAAAATTGAGTACTTGTTGACAAGAAGTACTTGAGTACCTACTCACAGATGGCGCTGTTGTGTACACCCCCACCTGGATAGCGATCGCTGGCGTATCCCGACCGTAGATTTCTGTCGGGCAACGGAGTTGACAGCTACATGATCATCGGGTAAGTATATTCAAAAATTTATTTTACTAATGAAAATAACATTTTAGTAGGTATTAATTATTCTGTACTTTATGGTTGTCAATAACTATTAACAATGCAGGGCAAGTAGTATATTATCAATGGAGTGATTATGAAAAAAGAAAACAGTACACTGTCAGTTTTTCTTACTAATGGATTAATTATTTCTGTTTTATATATGATTTTCATGTAAAATTAGAGGATTTGAGTCCAGACAACAAATGCATTGATTACCTTATGTCCGACATGCAAAAGACTGGTGGAACTAAGGACGATTATGACACAAATTGATGGAGTGAGAGTACTGTCCTTTTAATAAATACATACTCATTTCTTTGCTTACTACAGATAAATCCAGGCCTTGTTGCATAAGTGAAGTAATGCGATTGTATTCTTGGTACAAAATATTTTTAAATATTAATGCGTTAGAATTTTAGTGGGGGCCTTTTTTACTGCCCTTATATATCCATATATTTTCAATTTAAAAGTGTCCAGACTGCAGTTGAGAGATGCAGACCATCCTAAGCCTGAATTATTTGTTTTGCTGGTCAGGTTGTAAAATCATTACATTATTTCATGGTTCCAATTTTATGGAACTTTTCAAATGAAATAATTACTTTATCCTTGCATGTGAAGCTTTGACAGAAGAGACTGCTAATGTACAAAACCATTAAAACAATGACCAGAGAAAAATGGAGCAAAATACAGATGAAAATAAAAAGCAAATGCAATAACCATTAAAATATTAGATAAATAGAAATAAATGTAAGGTAATCAGAATGTGTAAGGCAAAAGTTAGAGGTAATTCAAAAAATAATTTTATCCTCTGTTGAATCCATGATAATTCATATATTTTAGCTTATGTACAAAAGAGGATGACTTCTGTATATCCTCTACTAATAGGTGCAGTTTTAAAATTATAGGAATTTTTTATAACTTATTTCTATGGTGTTTTATTATTGATGTACTTTTATAAACTATTTCTAAGTGATTGTATTTAGGGTTTAGGTTATCACTGCTAATAGTCTGCATATTTTATATTTATATTTTATCGTTATTATGACAAAATTGAAAAATAAAATATCTTGATGAATCACTCTTATTTTACATTTCAGGGGTGGAGTCGAGAACTATATGCTTCATATCGCAGAGGAAGATGGTCAAGTTGACTGGGATTTCCAAGCTCTACGAAATAGAGACCTTTTAGACAAGTTTGGATTTAATGTTTTGGCCCTTGTCGAGAAAAAGAAGGCACACGAGTCATCTCAGGACATTGTAGTCACTTTGTAAGTACAATTCTTGCTTTGATTTTGTAGTTTTTAGTGAATAAGCCTTTTTTAAATTTTTAATCCAAATGTGAATACTTTAGTTGGTGCTTTGTCTTGCTTTATAAGTACTGTAGATTTAATTTTAATAAGTTTTGAAATTTTAAGGGCTTTTGTAATCGCCATAGGGAGTTTAGGGACTAAACTCTATAATTTATTATGTTTTTAGCTTTACAATTACTAAAATTATACTGTATTATTTATTTTGTTGACCTTTTAGGAGTTTTATTAGTGAAATACTTTTTAATTCATAATAGAAAGGAAAAGAGAGTACACGTATTTGATTTATGCTGTGTCATTATTTTTATGTAGCTATGAAAAGTAATGGGCTGAGATCCCTACCCTGAGGAGCACTACATATTACATTCCGATAGTCACTATGGTGCCCATGACCAGCTATTCTCTGTAATCTACTGCTTAAAAATTTATCAATGACGTTAAGAAAAGACCTATGTATTCCCATCTGTTTTAAGTTTAAAACAATGACCTCCTGATTAACACACTCAAAGGCATCACTAAAATCTAGGCCAATCATACAAACTTCCTGACCACAATCAAGGGATTTCTGTACAGCGTTGCAAATTATGAAAAGGGCATCACATGCTCTGAGGTTTATGCAAAAGCCAAATTGCAGAATGTGAAGTGAGATGTTAGATGTATTTAAAAGGTGTAAGAGGGGAGTAGAGAGGAGAGGATTGAAAATCAGTGTAACAGAACGAAGCTAATGGTGGTTTGAAAGGAAGCAAAGGAAAAATTATGATTAGGAAAATGACTGTGTTGTGCTTGTGTGAAAGTTTTTGGGGTTGAAATCTGCACTGGTTGGCTAGGGCCTTTGTATCGGTCCATCCCTTTGACGAAGGAATTAACTAAATGGAAGACAACCTGTGAATAGTGGTTTTCACGCGCTTTTGCTTTATACACGACACCCAAAAGGTGCTCGCGCGAGGGTAGTAACCTCAGCATTCCATGCTTTTATCTTTCTCTGGTATAATTGGAAGGTTTTATCAGAAAAGATAAAAGTAGGGTCCCGAATTAAGCGTGTTCGAATTACACGATTCCAATTTTCCGCGATCGCTATTTTTCAAAAATAAATTTTCTGTATCTGCGAGGCTGTTCAAAGTTCGCGAGTCAAACACTACAAAATGTATCAAATCTATTGTCTTTTTAAGTATATTGGTAGCCCTAAATACGGTGATTTATAATAAATGTTACAAAACAATATCAACATTACATTTCATTAACATAATTTCATAATGAATAGCCTATTTAAGGATAAAATTCCACATCAACAATGAAATCAACTGTTAACTGTGCGAGTCCAGCTGACAAAATGTAAACAGAAATGTGGTTACGTTCTCGGTAATCTTTATCTTTCTCCAACCTTACGATAATTGTTATGGTAGTGTTAATGATGGTATATTAAAGCATTATTTTTGTTTAGTACAGTATATTTAAAAGCCTTATTTTTCCCTCTGGACGTTCAAGGTTTTCACGAGTAGACTGGGTTCGTTTATCGGCAGTGAATAGCCTAAACTTCGGTAACGAGTCGTCAATATTTTGTCATATTTTAAACAGTACACATTTGATTTGCAAACATTGGTTTTGTAGAGTAGACGGTAAAATAAAATCTAGAGAGAGAGAGAGAGAGAGAGAGAGAGAGAGAGATTTGATGGCAGAAATCCCCCCCCCCTCTCTCTCTCTCTCTCTCTCTCTCTCTCTCTCTCTCTCTCTCTCTCTCTCTCTCTCTCTCTCTCCGTAAGAAATAAAACCATAGTTCACATATGGCAACTTGAGTTTAAGAATGAAATTAACATGAATATTGTTAGTTGTGGCGATCAATTCCTCGCTTCAGGGGGTACACGAAACAAAAACACGACATTCAATTACAACAGCTGATTCTCTCTCTCTCTCTCTCTCTCTCTCTCTCTCTCTCTCTCTCTCTCTCTCTCTCTCTCTCTCTCTCTCTCTCTCTCTCTCGTTATACAATACTTACAAATAGATGAAGAAACCAAAATCGGTTTTCTTGAAGTGTCAATTAAATACAAAACGAAAAAATTATACCGTGTATACATCCATTTCAATCATAGCTTAAAATACGATAACCGATTTCGTCCGCAAACCACTATTTTTTAGAAAACACCATTCTATTCCAGAAAATTTTTACTCTTTAAATGTCAATTGCGCTATAATAAAACATGTACTTATGTTGTTAAATTTCGGGTGTGTTTTAAAAATCAAGTATTGCTAACTTATTTTTGTTTTACTTTTGGCTGTGATCACATCAGCTGATGTCTAGCTTCCGCGCGAATACAATAACAAAGAATTGTTTACACCATTTCTCAACTTATTCAAACCATCTATACAGTTAATATTACATAAACACCAATGTGTTATAACCTATCATATTTATTGTTTAGTTAACTTTAAAACCCTCTCTCTCTCTCTCTCTCTCTCTCTCTCTCTCTCTCTCTCTCTCTCTCTCTCTCTCTCTCTCTCTCTCTCTCTCTCTCTCTCTCTCTCTCTCTCATCGAACGTTATAGCGGTAACCTAATTGTTCGGTGACTTTAAAAATAGGCCTAGTACTTTCTTCTTTTACCTTTTTTGCATATGGATCCATAATTGAGGTGGGTACAAGTTGACTTATAACTGAAGTTAGGAAAAGTATTTTGGATATGGAAAGGACAATTATCTTTCGTAACAGTTTAGAATTATCGTAAGTTATCACTCTGTCATTAGCGGCAGTTTGCTATTGTGGATTAAACGCATAAGGAAAAAAAAATTTCCAGCTTTGCTACGAATTTAGGAATTTATATGGATACGGTAAGTAAAATATTTGTAATAACATAATGTTTACTAAATGTTTGTAATATCATTAGTTATGACTTATATCATGTGTGTTTAATGCATTCGTTTGTTTATTATGATCGAAGATGGAGCGTAAACAAATGGAAGGTTTCCGTTTCAGGCGGCATCATAAAGAAAAACATTTCATAAATGGCATTCATTTCATTTATTTGAAAGTTCTAATAAAAAATAATTAGAACATTGGTAATAACAAATTCAACATATAATCTATACTTGGTAAAATTGCTGTCAATTCAAAAACACAGATGTATAAATGCGTCTGTTTCTTCGTTGTGATCAGAGATAAACGTAAACAAAACATTGGTTGTCGTTTTCTATTGTGCTTTTTAGCGTGTTTAGGAAACGCATGATATAAAATCGCCTTTATTTTGATAATTCTGGATTTTCAATCATACAACGAGCTAGTCTATAGAGTGATGGTTTTGCTATTCACCAGTTATATTATACAATAGATATGACAAACATTAAAATTTGTCTGTATTTTGGGTTGTGTTATAACGGGAAATATATGGTGTTTACACCTATCCTGGTTGTAATTTTAACCATTTTTCAAGTTATTAGAACTTTAAAGTATATTAAATGTTTTATTTATTTACAAGAACAATTTGATATTATAAAGAAATACAGTATAGTACAAAGAAAGTATTGGAAATGGGTAGTAAACACATTTGAATAGGCAAATTGCTGGTTGCCATGGCCGCAATGGAATTATTTCTGTTAGTTGTGTGTTTCGAAATTCGCGATTTTCCATTTACACGAGGTCATTAATCGACCAAATTCTCGCATAATTCGGGACCCTACTGTATAAGAAGGACTCTTTTCACTGGCCGCCACAGGTCGACCCAGAAAACAAATGGGAAAGATATGGGAGTTGATAACCATATTGTGAAAGGTGGGGATATCACATGAGTTAGAGCATTCCCGTTACCTTGGAGACACTGAAATGTGAAACTGAATTTAACCTGTTAAGCGTCACCCACATGATAAACCGTTCACCACGATGTACTCGGTACCCGCCTTCAACTGCATATTCCGTTCATGACTTTAACTGCCTTTATCAAGTCGTCAGTCTCGTGATAATACGTTTACTCGTATAGTAAGTATAGGATCACCACTTGGCAACACTCTCAGCATATGGGGGCTGTAAATAGAAACTTATATGATGTCTGGCAACTATTTTTCTGAAGGTAGCTTGATGTTAGAAAACTGGTTTCCTTTCAGTGCGCTTCGGGCGTTCATGCAGATAAGGTTATTTGTTGTTCCTTTTACAATGAGCGGTCTAAAGGTGAAGGTTATTTCTTTAGATGAAATAAATGATATTCTTGTTGAGGAATTTGATAATGATAACCTGTTTGATAATGAGAGCACTAGTTCTGAATCCTCCAGTGATGAGGATATTGATGAAACAAAGTTTTCTTTCGATGCTGAGAGCGAGAATTACTTCTCATTGCCAAATGACTGGACAACGAGATTTCACAAAACTATATAGGAAAGGAAATGCCGAGAGAGAGAGAGAGAGAGAGAGAGAGAGAGAGAGAGAGAGAGAGAGAGAGAGAGAGAGAGAGAGAGAGAGAGAGAGAGAGAGAGAGAGAATAAAGTGGATAAATAATGTACAAATGTATGACGAATATATATGAAAAGTATACAGAAAACGATATAGGGAGAGAGAGAGAGAGAGAGAGAGAGAGAGAGAGAGAGAGAGAGAGAGAGAGAGAGAGAGAGAGACTTATCCCTTTGCTTTTGTTGCTGATCCTGGCCTAAGATTTACGATTGAAGATAAAAAGAACCCATTAGAATATTCAGCATTATGTAGCCTTTTGAAATGAAATAATAGTAGTATTAATTGTTTTTTTCTTTATTCTACCATTTAATTAATATCCCTACTTTCAACTATAAATATGAATTATAAGCATAAAGAAATGATATCAACTTTGAAAAATTATCATTAGTGAAATGACCGCTCAGGGCAAAAAAAGCGTGACGGTACGTTAGCGGCAACCTGGTCCAGGGGGGACGCTTAACAGGTTAAGGGAATAGCTGCGGACAAGAGGAATGGTAGAGAAATAGCTATGTACAGTACTGTATATGAAAATGTCACATTATTGAAGAGAGGAAAAGCATACTATTTAATGTTATTTTAGAATGATGTGGATAATCTCACATTTATTCAGAAGAGTAATTGTTTTAGTTAAGTTAATGTTTGCATTTGGAATTGATTTATTTTTGGTAGTTTTTGATTTGAAAAGTAAATTTGTTAGGCTAGGTTAGGTAAGGCTTGACCACCATAATTCTAGTGTTTAAATCAATAACAAACCCAAATGCAGTAATGACTGTAGTATTGCAATGTTATAAGTGAGTGTAATGCAGTTAGAACATTCTTTTTTTCTGATTATCACAAATGTAAATTAAAGATGATGTCTCATTTTATGTAGCTTGTATTTTTTTTATTATACATAATATAGTGTTATATGGTTTTCCTTTATTGATGATTCAGTATATTTTGGTCTATTTTAATGTTTTATGTATTTAATTTTTCATCACATCCTTTATTGAGATTTAATATTGACATCTTTCAGTTTTTTATCCTAAAATTATCTAACAAATACCATTTTGTATTCCAAATTTATGTTTCATCAAGTAAAAATGGGAATTAATGAAAGCCAAACCAGAACAATTTTACTTTATAGATAAATATTTACCTTTTGAGTATATTTCAGGTAAACTTTGTAATCCTTGAAATTATTTTCACTTTTTCATTTGCAGAAATGTTGCTGGAGGTGCCTTTAGTAAAATTACTGTGGAGAATCTTGACATAACTCTTAAAGAGATTCTCCACCGAACGATAACAAAAAGAAAAGACATGGTTAGAATTGTAGGTAAGTGCCAAATTAGTATCTCAAAGGGTTTGCAATGTGGAGTCTAAATGTAAAGGGAAAGAAGATAGTGAATAAGAAGAAAGTTCAGAGTAGGTATTCAAATGTTCTAAAGGGGAGTGAACATACAGATGTTTGGAATGAGATCGATGGGCTTGAATCTCAGGTTAGTGTTTATTGGAAACTTTTCCTCTTTCCATGTACCAAATGTCCTCATTTCCCCTAATAACAAATTGGTAGATGTTTATGTGGTTTACGTTTACGTTGTTGGGCGGAGGGTATCTACCAACAGATTGTGTGGTTTAACCTATTCAACTTCAACCTCAAGCCAACTTTAATTAATGTTAGCCTAGCGATGATTTTTTTTATGGTGCCCAAGGCATTATAGAATCAAATCCTTCCTCAGAAGTTTTGATTTCTGAATTTGGTCCAGTTCCTTTTATTGCAAAACCCTTGCCTTATTGCAATCCAGATTTTTTCCACACCTAATCAGATTCTGAAATAAAAATGATACAGGAATCTGATTCATTAATCACTCCTTCCACTTCCAGAATAAGCACAAAAGAGCAACCATTTTATGCAAGGAGTAATAATGTGGTATGTCATATTAAGACTAATGTTGGGTGCACAGATTTTCTGAGCCTAGAATGATTTCTGAACATGCAAGTGAAAGGTTCCACCATGATGCAGCTGGACTAGCCCACTTTTCAACTAATCTAAGCTCGGATACTAGCAGTTGTAATAAGTTGAAGTGATATCTATATAGGTGCTATTACCTCCAAAGTGGTAGGTATGGAAGGGAGAGTACTGTTGAGATACGTTAGGTGGCTTTTGTGATGACTGCTCATTCTTTGAGCTCAATTCAGATTGATTATTAGCCCCAATGCTTGACGATTTTAAGGCAAAAGTCAATAACTTATAGCCCTGGTTAAAGGAAAGTTGTGTTCGGCAAACTCATGTGATGTTAATCTCTGGATTGTGACCTAAACAATTGGACAGTCGCCATGAGTAACCTTGCACTAACAAGTAAGGTGTTTTTCAATATTAAACTTACCCGATAATCATGTAGCTGTCAACTCCGTTGCCCGACAGAATTCTATGGAGGGATACGCCAGCTATCACAATACTAGAAGGGGGTGTATTTACCAGCGCCACCTGTGGCCAGGTACTCAAGTACTTCTTGTTGACACCTCCTCAATTATTCCTCTGTCGTGCTTCCGGCAAGACGTTCTGGGATACGCTTATGTTCTTGGAGTATTTTCACGACTTTGGTGAAGTATTTCTCTTTGATTTCGGCTGTCGCTTTACTGGAAACTTCTATATTAGCTTAGTTAGCTTTTGGAATTAATTTGATTAATTATGGTGACGAGAGAGTATGAACTCTCGTTCACCTTTCAATGGCCGACCCTTCCCTTAGACGGAAGTGTTGGTGTCTAAGAGAGTATAGACTCTCTTTCTTAATTTTGCTTAACAAAAGTTATAGATTTATTTTATATCTCTCCGCCTCTTATAGGCCTCTTCGATTAACTTCCTTTTATTATAAACTCATTAAAATTAATTTTTATATTTGTTTATATTCGACCTTCCTAATAGTAGGCGGTCTTTTACCGAAGTTAATAAACTTTGAGCCCGTCATTTCGGTTTTACCTGTTAACATATTATGCTATTTCCGCCACAGAGTTTGAAAGAATTTCTTTGATAGTCTCGTACTGTTTTCAAAGTTGAACTAACGTTTTGTTTTGTCTCTGCAGTTGTTGACGTTCAGAACGTTCAACTTGCACTCTATCGTTACGATAGAGAAAGAATGTTCACGGTTTCACGTTGCAGTAAGAGTAACCGTGTCTAGCGTTTTGTTCATTCTTTCTTAACTTAATGGTTTTGATCCTAATAAAGGAACTTTTCAGTTTTTTCCTTTAACAATAATATGTTTTAACAATATATATGATTGGGCTCTTCTCTCAGGTTCTAAGTCAAGAGAGAGAGAGAGAGAGAGAGAGATAGAGACGGAGGGAGAAAGAGGATAAACGTTTCATTCAAGCCTGCCAGGCGTACGAGTAACGTCGTTATCGTTTTTGCTCTTCTCCCTAGTCTCTTTAGGGGAAGAAACTAAACGTTTCTAGAGTGATCTAGTGTTTAGTCTCTTTCCAGCCACTGAATTATCTTTCATTAGATTTTTCTGTTACATTGTAATTCTGTTTTCGCAATTACTAACTTTGAGAAAGGATAGAATTGCGTATTTCAGGTACAAACCACTTAAAGTTTCGAGTTCAGTGAAATAAGTGCAAACAGAAATCAAAGTGATAAGTGATTAGTGCGTGAGGGTACTTTTGTGCGCGCCAGTCGTCCTCCCAGTCCGGGACCTCTTGCAAGCTCCCAAGCCCAGGGGAGAAGCAATGTCGAAGGGCATAAGGGTTCAGCAGGCCTTGATCGGCGCACAGAAGTATCCTCGGTGGTTGTGGGCGTGTCTTACCGAGACCGTCACTCCCACCCGCAGACGATTGAGCCCTTTTTTTTTTTTTTTGCTCGTCTGCAGAAGAGATTAGGGGAGAAAATAAAGGCAGAGTAACGCTGGTCTCAGGTCTCAAGACCTCTTAAACGTTAAGTCCAGACCTATGCCAGACGTACGAAGTTAAAGTTCACAACCCGAATGCAGTCATTGGGTTAGCTCTGACTCTCCTCAGTCATCAGTTGTTTACACTCCGCCTAAGAGGAGTAAGGTTCTGCCGCTACAGATCTCTGCTGTTAAGGCTTTACCTCAGCAGACCTTAGTGTCTGCCGACCCCAAGTTGACTCTACTGCAGTCCATACAGTCACAACTTTCGGTCTTGATGCGTGAGTGTCGGGCTGAGAGTGTTGCGCCTCCGCCTCCGCCTACACTCCCCCCCGCCTATGATCGCTCCGCCTGATCGCAGTACCACCTGCCAGGCGTACGATGTTGTGAACTCTACTACAGTCCATGCAAGCACAGCTTTCGGACTTGATGCGTGAGTGTCGGGCTGAGAGTGTTGCTCCTCCGCCTCCGCCTACACTCCCTCCACCTACACTCGCTCCGCCTGATCGCAGTACCATCTGCCAGGCGTACGATGTTGTGGACTCTACTACAGTCCATGCAAGCACAGCTTTCGGACTTGATGCGTGAGTGTCGGGCTGAGAGTGTTGCTCCTCCGCCTCCGCCTACACTCCCTCCACCTACACTCGCTCCGCCTGATCGCAGTACCACCTGCCAGGCGTACGATGTTGTGGACTCTACTACAGTCCATGCAAGCACAGCTTTCGGACTTAATGCGTGAGTGTCGGGCTGAGAGTGTTACTCCTCCGCCTCCGCCTACACTCCCTCCGCCTACGCTCGCTCCGCCTGATCGCAGTACCACCTGCCAGGCGTACGATGTTGAGCCACGTGCTGAGTTTGCTGTTCCCTGTGGTGTTCAGCCTCCGCCTTCCTTAAGGCAACCTTTACAATGGGATCAGGAGGATTATACCTCTCTTCCTCCGCCTCCACTTGCTGCTCCACCAGTGATGCAACACTCGGTTGAGGTACAACAACCTCTCCCGTCCATGAGTCAGTCTCCTCAGCTCTCGCTGCAGCGAGCTCAACCCTCCACAAGGCAAGCACCACAACACCTTAGCCTTGCGCCTCAGGAGCCTCAGCTTGCGAGACATTTACCTTGTTCTGCGCAGCCTCTTCCTCATCGCGCTCCGCTCACACCACAGGAACTGGAACTTGCTACTCCGCTTCCGCCAACCGCTCAGCAAGCGCAACCCTTGGGTTCAACCACTCATGCTAGGAGTCAGCCTCCTCCACCCATGCGCCTTCCTTCTGCTTGTCTTTTATTCAGCCTTTGCAGACTGAGCCTCAGGTGTTCCCTCAACGGAGTCTTGAAGAGGAAACCACAACTATTGTTGTTCCAGCTCGTTCTGACTCTGCTGTTCAGCATACCTTACCTCCATTTTCATACCATGGTTTAAACCCCATGCAAGCATGCATAAAGCACTCTAGCACTGGTCATGGAATTTCTGAGAAATGTTAAACGCCATGCACACGCTCTGCTTTCCTTACAGCAGGCTCTGCTTACAGCAGGCTCTGCTTACTACATGCTCAGCATACAGCATGCTCTGCATTCAGCATGCTCTGCATACAACATGCTCTGCATACAGCATGCTCTGCATTCAGCATGCTCTGCATACAACATGCTCTACATACAGCATGCTCTGCATACAGCATACTCTGCATACATCATGCTCTGCATACCTTACCGCATGCTTCTCAACACATCTTGGGTTGTTGCCAACTCACTAGACTGTCAAGCAGTTTCATAACGTTGCCTTCTAGTCTGCTGCTTTTGCACCAGTGAACCCTCACTCAGAGAACTTAGCTTTTCTAGGATAAGGTCCCTGTAGATGAGAAAGTTCTTTTCTCCCTCCTTCTGATATTCCCTTGAGGACTCTGTCATTTGGAGGGAGCCTTTAGCTGCATAACCTCTTATGGACTTTTATTTAAGCATAACATGCTTACAGGGAAGGTAATGGTTCCACTTCAGTCGCTAATCCCGTCTGTTACCACACCTGCTCCCATAGACCTTGAGCTGTGTTGCATGACATGCAGTCCAAGCTTAGTCCTTGTTAGAGGATTTTTTGTTTACGGAGTCAATGTGTCACGGGGAAGACGTTCAACAACCAACAGAAGTGACTTGTTGTGACGCAGTGCGGCAACCTCAGCAACCCGTTAAGGAGTTGTCTGTACGACCCAGACAGTCTAGACAGATTCGGGTTGTCACTGTACTTCCTCGCTTGCCCATGATTGACAGTTTACAGACTGTGCAGCAGTATCATGATCTTGTGTCCGGCTCCGTCAGACGACTGGCTTTTAAGAGCTCCCACAAGTCGTCGCTGTCTGGAGATTTTCAAATGGACTATGGGTCTGACCAAGGAACTGGGCCTCCTGGTCAATTTTGAGGAGTCTCAGCTCGTTCCATCCCAGACCATTGTCTCCTTGGGTATGGATCTTCAGAGTCGAGCTTTTCGGACTTGTCCGTCGGCCCCAAGGATCTTCCAAGCCCTAGAATGCATCCAGAGCATGCTGAGAAGGAACCGATGCTTAGTCAGGCAATGGATGAGTCTAACAGGGACACTTTCATCGCTGGCCCTGTTCATCGAGTTAGGGAGACTCCACCTCCGCCCCCTTCAGTATCATCTAGCTGCTCACTGGATAAAGGACATGACGCTAGAGACGGTCTCAGTTCCTGTTTCCGAAGAGATGAGGTCTACTCTAACGTGGTGGAAGAACAGCATTCTTCTCAAGGAAGGTCTACCATTGGCTGTTCAGACCCCCGACCACCGTCTCTTCTCGGACGCATCGGACACGGGCTGGGGTGCGACACTGGACGGACAGGAATGCTCGGGAACATGGAATCAGGAGCAAAGGACACTTCACATCTATTGCAAGGAGTTGTTGGCAGTTCATCTGGCCTTGATAAACTTCAAGTCCCTCCAGCTAAACAAGGTGGTGGAGGTGAACTCCGACAACACCACAGCCTTGGCTTACATCTCCAAGCAGGGAGGGACTCATTCGAGGAAGTTGTTCGAGATCGCAAGGGACCTCCTCATTTGGTCAAAAGATCGAAAGCTCACGCTGGTAACGAGGCTCATTCAGGGCGATATGAATGTCATGGCAGATCGCCTCAGCCGGAAGGGTCAGGTCTTCCCCACAGAGTGGACCCTTCACAAGAATGTTTGCAGCAGACTTTGGGCCCTGTGGGGTCAGCCAACCATAGATCTATTCGCTACCTCGATGACCAAGAGGCTCCTCTTGTATTGTTCTCCGATTCCAGACCCAGCAGCAGTTCGCGTGGATGCCTTTCTGCTGGATTGGTCCCATCTCGACCTGTATGCATTCCCGCCGTTCAAGATTGTCAACAGGGTACTTCAGAAGTTCGCCTCTCACAAAGGGACACGGCTGACGTTGGTCGCTCCCCTCTGGCCCGCGAGAGAATGGTTCACCGAGGTACTGCAATGGCTGGTCGACGTTCCCAGGTCTCTTCCTCTAAGAGTGGACCTTCTGCGTCAACCTCACGTAAAGAAGGTACACCCAAACCTCCACGCTCTTCGTCTGACTGCCTTCAGACTATCGAAAGACTCTCAAGAGCTAGAGGCTTTTCGAAGGAGGCAGCCAGAGCGATTGCCAGAGCAAGGACGACATCCACTCTCAGAGTCTATCAGTCTAAATGGGAAGTCTTCCGAAGCTGGTGCAAGGCCAATGCAGTTTCCTCAACCAGTACCACTGTAACCCAGATTGCTGACTTCCTGTTACATCTAAGGAACGTAAGATCCCTATCAGCTCCTACGATCAAGGGTTACAGAAGTATGTTGGCAGCGGTTTTCCGCCACAGAGGCTTGGATCTTTCCTCCAACAAAGATCTACAGGACCTCCTTAGGTCTTTTGAGACCTCAAAGGAACGTCGGTTGTCCACTCCAGGCTGGAATCTAGACGTGGTCCTAAGGTTCCTAATGTCATCAGGATTTGAACCGCTCCAATCAGCCTCTTTTAAGGACCTCACATTAAAAACTCTTTTCCTCGTGTGCTTAGCAACAGGTAAAAGAGTAAGTGAGATCCACGTCTTCAGCAGGAACATAGGTTTCACATCTGAAACGGCTACATGTTCCTTGCAGCTCGGTTTTTTGGCTAAAAACGAGCTTCCTTCCCGTCCTTGGCCTAAGTCGTTCGAGATCCCAAGCCTGTCCAACATGGTGGGGAACGAACTGGAGAGAGTACTTTGCCCAGTTAGAGCTCTTAAGTACTATCTAAGAAGGTCAAAACCATTACGAGGACAATCAGAAGCCTTATGGTGTGCTATCAAGAAGCCTTCTCTACCAATGTCTAAGAACGCAGTTTCTTACTACATCAGGCTTCTGATTAGAGAAGCAAATTCTCATCTGAAGGAAGAAGACCTTGCTTTGCTGAAGGTAAGGACACATGAAGTGAGAGCTGTGGCTACTTCAGTGGCCTTCAAACAGAACCGTTCTCTGCAGAGTGTTATGGATGCAACCTATTGGAGAAGCAAGTCAGTGTTCGCATCATTCTATCTCAAAGATGTCCAGTCTCTTTACGAGTACTGCTACACCCTGGGACCATTCGTAGCAACGAATGCAGTAGTAGGCGAGGGCTCAGCCACTACATTCCCATAATCCCATAACTTTTTAACCTTTCTCTTGAATACTTTTTATGGGTTGTACGGTCGGCTAAGAAGCCTTCCACATCCTTGTTGATTTGGCGGGTGGTCAATTCTTTCTTGAGAAGCGCCGAGGTTAAAGGTTGTGATGAGGTCCTTTAGTATGGGTTGCAGCCCTGTATACTTTAGCACCTTTGAGTTGATTCAGCCTCCCAAGAGGAACGCTGCGCTCAGTAAGGAAGACGATCTTATTAAAGGCAGAGTAACGGTTCAAGTCGACTTCCTTACCAGGTACTTATTATTTCATTGTTATTGTGGATAACTGATTATATGAAATACGGGATACTTAGCTATCCTTTAGTCTTGTACACTGGTTTTTCACCCACCCCCCTGGGTGTGAATCAGCTACATGATTATCGGGTAAGTTTAATATTGAAAAATGTTATTTTTATTAATAAAATAAATTTTTGAATATACTTACCCGATAATCATGATTTAATCGACCCTCCCTTCCTCCCCATAGAGAACCAGTGGACCGAGGAATAATTGAGGAGGTGTCAACAAGAAGTACTTGAGTACCTGGCCACAGGTGGCGCTGGTAAATACACCCCCTTCTAGTATTGTGATAGCTGGCGTATCCCTCCATAGAATTCTGTCGGGCAACGGAGTTGACAGCTACATGATTATCGGGTAAGTATATTCAAAAATTTATTTTATTAATAAAAATAACATTTTTAATAATCATCTGCTTTTAGGGGGATTATATTTCATAGAATCTAGAAGAAAATAATGTTGAATGTATTTGTTTTCTAAACTACCCGTATGTCAAAAATGTATGAAATTTTATACAGGAATAGAAAGAAAGGAACTCATGACAAGATGTATTGCATTGAGCTTCTCTGGAGTAAGGTCCATTTCTCCTGTGGCATGTTCTCTTCATATTTTCAGTTTGGAATGCCCAATGATTTAATTTTTTGTTCTCGAGATTCATTAAATCAGCTGCTCCTATTTCCTCAAATAATGTATCATTAGGTGATAATGAAATGGCTCTCATCTAACAGCCTAGTAGTGGTCATAATTTACCAGCGGTAGATTTTATTGCTGATACTGTTCAGAGTATTAGACAATGGAATCCATGTTTTCTTTGATTTCTCAATTTACCTTAGTATCTTTTGTTATATAAGTCTGCATCTGACAAATTTGTCAGTTTCCAGCCCAAAGTTTTAGAATATCAAAGTCGGTTAATTCTGTAATAATTGGTAATGTTTGGTAGGAGTACTGGTCAGATCCTCTGAGGTGACCGCTGGTTATTGGTTTCATGTTTATGAACCGAAGGTTTTCAGTTGACCATTAGATAAAGTTATTGATAGGATGAACTTAAAGTGAGCCAGTACAGGTAAGTCATAGCCCGGGTCTTCCATGACCATTTCGGAAATTACGATCCACCTGTCTTGTGTTATTGATAATGTGCTTTATACAAGTACTGTGATATTATGGGAATTACATAGGGATACAGATCTGAATGGTGTTGTACTTCAGAGTTTTTTTTTGTTAATTCTGTGTCGGAGCCAAATGATTGCGGTCACTTCCTTTAAGGCTTTTCTGTTGTAGAGAATAGTTCATCCCTTTCTGAAGTTGGAGAATTTCAAGGTTATAAATCATGATAGCATTTCTGAGAACTGTGGCCTCCTTAGAGGAATTCATATTGTTGGGTTAGCAGAGGATGCTAAGAGTTTCAATTTCACCTTAACCGTTATTGGGATAGGTGGTCTGATGCAACCAAATTTTCATTCCCCCAATTTAGAACCAATCCGACCTAGCCCAATGATGGGACAACTATCATTGTTCATATCTATGTTTTTTGTATGGACCACGTGTCAGCTTTGGCTGGTATACAAAAGCGGGGAGGAACCAGTTCGTAGACCTGATTCCATATCGCAGAGGAGTTATTGTTCTTGATTAATTCTGAGGAAAAAGATAATTCTAGCCAATTAGTTGAGTAGAAAATGGCAAGTACTTCCAAACGAGGGGTGTCCACCTGTTGGTCTATCGAGAGATTTGGAGTTGAAGGGGGGGGGGGGGGGGGAGAACCCAATGTAGACATTTACAATCTCCCTCAACAAGAAAATAGAGGCATTTTTCTCCCCAGTCCAGGATCTATTGGCGAGGAGAATAATATGCCATGTTAGAGGATTGGTCTGGCTTGAACTTCTATAACTAATTTTACCTGATATTTCACTAGTATTTTGAGAATGTTTAATTTCAAATCAGTAAAGGCAAGGTTTTTATTTTTTTTTAACCTACATGTTTTGATTGCCAATTACTAAATGCATGAGACATCATTTAAGTAAATGCTTGGGAGAATAGTTAGCACTGAATTAAGTTTTCTTTTTTCTTTATTAAGGTTCAGTAATTTTTAGCATTCCAAAAAGATTGTTTAGTAGAATTGCTGAATTGCTGATATGCTCTCCAAGTTTTATACCATTTCATGTTACCCTTTCAGAATCTGGTTTAGATTATCATCTGGAGAAGGATCATGAGCCTGGTGTGGCTTTGGATCCAGAAAAGACTTTAGCTGATGTAAATTGTACCGAATTCGCTGTTGTACGAGACAATAGTAAGTACGCTTCTCTATACTTTTTGGTAAAAAAAAAACTAAAATTCCATTGTAGAAAAAAAGAAAATGGTATGACAATCAAAGGTGTTTAGACATTAAAGGCTAAAGGCTTTGGGGTTTTAAATATGTACTGTAGTTAAGGTTTGCTTTCAGTATTCAAATTACTTGTGGTTCAAAATACTGTATAACACAAGTTCTTCCATTCATTTAATTTTCAAAATTTTTTTGATGTCGGCTAACCCCCAAAATTGGGGAAGTGCCATGGTATATGTATGTATATAAATTACCAAAAAATGCATTCATTTATCTTGAAAATGATACATAAACCAGTGGTATGTAATAAAAAATTAATTTCCAGGGAGAGTTAAAAAAAATTTGCTGGATGGTATGTAATAAAAAATTAATTTCCAGGGAGAGTTAAAAAAAATTTGCTGGAAAGATCTTTATAAGTGGTAAGCCTGAACCAACTGTGTTTTACCACAGACATGGTTTGTACTCCCCCTCCCGAGAAATCTTGGAAGGTACAGTATAAGAAATTTGTCATTCTAAATGTATGAAGGCATTACATGAAGAACTCAAAAAGATATTTGCATTCCAAAATAATATTTCAAGTAAATTGTCTGGACCATCCACATACATTATGATGAAGCACTAATTGCAATATAGTACGGTAGTCATAAATACCACAAAACTGGTATTTTTCAATATTAATCTTACCCGATGATCATGTAGCTGTCAACTCTGTTGCCCGACAGAAATCTACGGTCGGGATACGCCAGCGATCGCTATACAGGTGGGGGTGTACACAACAGCGCCATCTGTGGTCAGTTACTCCAGTACTTCTTGTCAACACCACCTCAATTTTTCCTCTGTCGTGCCACCGGCTAGACCTACTTGGATACGCTGTTGATTCTGGAGTTATTGTTCACGATTTGGTGATGTATTTGCTCTAGAGTTTAGCCTTCGCTATTCAGGAAGCTTTAACATTAGCTTAGCAAGTTTTTGGAATTAATTTGATTTAATTTTGGTGACGAAGAGAGTATGAACTCTCTTTCACTTTTAAATGGCCGACCCTTCCCTTAGACGGAAGTGTTGGTGTCGAAGAGAGTATAGACTCTCTTTCTTAATTTTGCTTAACAAAGTTATAGATTTATTTTATATCTCTCCGCCTTTTATAGGCCTCTTCGATTAACTTCCTTTTATTATAAACTTATTAAAATTAATTTTTATGTTTGTTTATATGCGACCTTTCCTAATAGTAGGCGGTCTTTTCTTGGAACCGAAGTTAATTTACATTGAGCCCGTCATATCGTTTTTGCTATTTTAATTTTAATGTTTTTGAAAGAATTTCTTTGATAGTCTCGTACTGTTTTCAAAGTTGAACTAACGTTTTGTTGTTGACGTTCAGAACGTTCAACTTGCGCTCTATCGTTACGATAGAGAGAGAGTATTCACGGTTTCACGTTGCAGTAAGAGTAAACCGATTCTAGCGTTTTGTTCATTCTTTCTTAGCTTAAATGGTTTTAATTCTAATAAAGGAACTTTTTATTTGGGAAATCTTTCAGTTTTTTTCCTTTAACAATTATATGTTTTAACGATAGATATAATTGGGCTCATCTCTCAGGTTCTAAGTCAAGAGAGAGAGAGAGAGAGATAGAGACGGAGGGAGAGAGAAGAGGATAAACGTTTCGTTCAAGCGGGTAACGTTGTTATCGTTTTTGCTCTTCTCCCTAGTCTCTTTAGGGGAAGAAGGTAAACGTTTCTAGAGTTTTATTCTTGTTCCCAGGCTTTATGCGGTGAGAGATTTTAAACGTAGTTTATTTGATCTAGTGTTTAGTCTCTTTTCCAGCCACTGAATTCTTTATCTTTCATTATGTTTTTCAGTTACATTGTAATACTGTTTTCGCAATTACTAACTTTTAATGAAGGATAGAATTGCGTGTTTCAGGTACAAACCACTTAAAGTTTCGAGTTCAGTGAAATAAGTGCAAACAGAAAATCAAAAGTGATAAAGTGATAAGCGCAAAGTGTTACAGTGTTGCGTTCGAGGGTTCGTCTGTTCGTGCCAGTTGTTCGCCTAGTCTGGGACCTCTTACAAGCTCCCAAGCCCAGGGGAGAAGTAATGTCGAAGGACTTATGGGTTCATCAGGCCTTGATCGACGAACAGACGTTTCCCTCCGTGGTTTCGGGTGTACCCACTCACGTAGCCGACGTGATCACCCCACCCACACAAAGACGAGAGAGCCCATTTATTCCTCGTCTGCGGAAGAGGTTTCTCGCAGAAACCATGGACCAAATCTTGCAGCTTTTAAGTGCAAGTCGGTCCCTTCCGCGCAAGTCCAACGGCCTAGGTGTAGCCACTGCCACTGGGTCAGTTCGGACTTGCTGCAGTACGACAACTGCACACCTCCCAGAGAGGCAAGGTGGTACCGCAACAGGCAGTAACTCCGTCTGTTGCCGCACCAGCTGTTTTAGACCCTCAGTCTCAACGGACAGTAGCTCCGTTTGTTGTTGTCTTTCATAGACCCTAGTGGTCCATGCTGCAGACTATACAGTCTCAGCTTGCTCCTTCATACAGGAGTATCATGCTGGTAGGTTGACAATGCAGCCTGTTAACCTACAACCCGCCGAGGTTGTGCGCTCAGCAGATACTGCGGCTGCCTGCTCCCACCCTCCACCTGTGAGAGCTCCACCTCCGGTGCGCAGTCCACCCTGCCAGACGCATGTTCTTGCTGCGCCTCCTGCTTTCATGCGTGAGTTGCCGCATCGGGAGTTGCCGGGTTCCAGCACTATGAGGCAACCTCCTCAACCCATGAAGCAGGAGCCTCATGCTATGCGGCATCCTCCTCAACCCATGAGGCAGGAGCCTCATGCTATGCGGCAACCTCCTCTACCCATGAGGCAGGAGCCTCATGCTATGCGGCATCCTCCTCAACCCATGAGGCAGGAGCCTCATGCTATGCGGCATCCTCCTCAACCCATGAGGCAGGAGCCTCATGCTATGAGGAGCCTCATGCTATGCGGCATCCTCCTCAACCCATGAGGCAGGAGCCTCATGCTATGCGGCAACCTCCTCTACCCATGAGGCAGGAGCCTCATGCTATGCGGCATCCTCCTCAACCCATGAGGCATCCTCCTCAACCCATGAGGCAGGAGCCTCATGCTATGCGGCATCCTCCTCAACCCTTGAGGCAGGAGCCTCATGCTATGCGGCATCCTCCTCAACCCATGAGGCAGGAGCCTCATGCTATGCGGCAACCTCCTCAACCCATGAGGCAGGAGCCTCATACTATGCGGCATCCTCCTCAACCCATGCGGCATGAGCCTCATCCCTTGCAGCATGAGCCTCATCCCATGCAGCATGAGCCTCATACCATGCAGCATGAGCCTCATCCCATGCAGCATGAGCCTCATACCATGCAGCATGAGCCTCATCCCATGCAGCATGAGCCTCATCCCATGCAACAAGCTCTGCATACCTTACAGCATGCTCTGCATACTATGCTCTGTATACAGCATGCTCTGCATACCTTACAACATGCTCTGCATTCCTTACAGCATGCTCTGCATACAGCATGCTCTGCATACCTTACAGCATGCTCTGCATACCTTACAGCATGCTCTGCATACCTTACCGCATGCTCCTCAGTCACACATCTTTGGTTGTTGCCAACTCACAAGACTGTCAAGCAGTTTCATAACGTTGCCTTCTGGTCTGCTGCTTTTGCACCAGTGAAACCCTCACTGAGAGAACTTAGCTTTTCTCGGATATGGTTCCTGTAGATGAGAAAGTGCTATTCTCCCTCCTTCTGATATTCCCTTGAGGACTCTGTCATTTGGAGAGGAGCCTTAAGCTGCTTAGCCTCCTATGGACTTTTATTTAAGCATAACATGCTTCCAGGGAGGGTAATGGTTCCGCTTCAGTCGCTAACCCCGTCTGTTGCCACACCTGCTCCCATAGACCTTGAGCTTTGTTGCAAGACATGCAGTCCAAGCTTAGTCCTTGTTAGAGGATTTTTTGTTTACGGAGTCAGTGTGTCACTGGGAAGACGTTCAACAACCAGCAGAGGTGACTTGTTGTGACGCAGTGCGGCAACCTCAGCAACCCGATAAGGAGTTGTCTGTACTACCCAGACAGTCTAGACAGTTTCGGGTTGTCGCTGTACTTCCTCGCTTCCCCATGGTTGACAGTTCACAGACTGTGCAGCAGTACCATGATCTTGTGTCCGGCTCCGTCAGACGACTGGCTTTTAAGAGCTCCCACAAGTCGTCGCTGTCTGGAGAATCTCAGATGGACTATGGATCTGACCAAGGAACTGGGCCTCCTGGTCAATTTAGAGGAGTCCCAGCTCGTCCCATCCCAGACCATTGTCTACCTGGGTATGGAGCTTCAGAGTCGAGCTTTTCGGGCTTTTCCGTCGGCCCCAAGGATCTACCAAGCCCTAGAATGCATCCAGAGCATGCTGAGAAGGAACCGATGCTCAGTCAGGTAGTGGATGAGTCTAACAGGGACACTTTCATCGCTGGCCCTGTTCATCGAGTTAGGGAGACTCCACCTCCCCCCCCTTCAGTATCATCTAGCTGCTCACTGGATAAAGGACATGACGCTAGAGACGGTCTCAGTTCCTGTTTCCGAAGAGAGGAGGTCTACTCTAACGTGGTGAAAGAACAGCTTTCTTCTCAAGGAAGGTCTACCTTTGGCTGTTCAGAACCCGACCGCCGTCTCTTCTCGGACGCATCAGACACGGGCTGGGGTGCGACTTTGGACGGACAGGAGTGCTCGGGAACATGGAATCAGGAGCAAAGGACACTTCACATCAATTGCAAGGAGCTGTTGGCGGTTCATCTGGCCTTGATAAACTTCAAGTCCCTCCAGCTTAACAAGGTGGTGGAGGTGGACTCTGACAACACCACAGCCTTGGCTTACATCTCCTAGCAGGGAGGGACTCATTCGTGGAAGTTGTTCTAGATCGCAAGGGACCTCCTCATCTGGTCAAAAGATCGAAAGCTCACGCTGGTAACGAGGTTCATTCAGGGCGATATGAATGTCATGGCAGATCGCCTCAGCCGGAAGGGTCAGGTCATCCCCACAGAGTGGACCCTTCACAAGAATGTTTGCAGCAGACTTTGGGCCCTGTGGGGTCAGCCAACCATAGATCTGTTCGCTACCTCGATAACCTAGAGGCTCCCGTTGTATTGTTCTCCGATTCCAGACCCAGCAGCAGTTCACGTGGATGCTTTTCTGCTGGATTGGTCCCATCTCGACCTGTATGCATTCCCGCCGTTCAAGATTGTCAACAGGGTACTTCAGAAGTTCGCCTCTCGCAAAGGGACACGGCTGACGTTGGTTGGCTCCCCTCTGGCCCGCGAGAGAATGGTTCATAGAGGTACTGCAATGGCTGGTCGACATTCCCAGGACTCTTCCTCTAGGAGTGGACCTTCTACGTCAACCTCACGTAAAGAAGGTACACCCAAACCTCCACGCTCTTCGTCTGACTGCCTTCAGACTATCGAAAGACTCTCAAGAGCTAGGGGCTTTTCGAAGGAGGCAGCCAGAGCGATTGCCAGAGCAAGGAGGACATCCACTCTCAGAGTCTATCAGTCTAAAGGGGAAGTCTTCCGAAGCTGGTACAAGGCCAATGCAGTTTCCTCAACCAGTACCACTGTAACCCAGATTGCTGACTTCCTGTTACATCTAAGGAACGTAAGATCCCTTTCAGCTCCTACGATCAAGGGTTACAGAAGTATGTTGGCAGCGGTTTTCCGCCACAGAGGCTTGGATCTTTCCACCAACAAAGATCTACAGGACCTCCTTAGGTCTTTTGAGACCTCAAAGGAACGTCGGTTGTCCACTCCAGGCTGGAATCTAGACGTGGTCCTAAGGTTCCTTATGTCATCAAGATTTGAACCTCTCCAATCAGCCTCTTTTAAGGACCTCACATTAAAAACTCTTTTCCTCGTGTGCTTGGCAACAGCTAAAAGAGTAAGTGAGATCCACGCCTTCAGCAGGAACATAGTTTTCACATCTGAAACGGCTACATGTTCCTTGCAGCTCGGTTTTTTGCTAAAACGAGCTTCCTTCACGTCCTTGGCCTAAGTCGTTCGAGATCCCAAGCCTGTCCAACTTGGTGGGGAACGAACTGGAGAGAGTACTTTGCCCAGTTAGAGCTCTTAGGTACTATCTAAAAAGGTCATAACCTTTACGAGGACAATCAGAAGCCTTATGGTGTGCTATCAAGAAGCCTTCTCTTCCAAGGTCTAAGAACTCAGTTTCTTACTAAATCAGGCTTCTGATTAGGGAAGCACATTCTCATCTGAAGGAAGAAGACCTTGCTTTGCTGAAGGTAAGGACACATGAAGTGAGAGCTGTGGCTACTTCAGTGGCCTTCAAACAGAACCGTTCTCTGCAGAGTGTTATGGATGCAACCTATTGGAGAAGCAAGTCAGTGTTCGCATCATTCTATCTCAAAGATGTCCAGTCTCTTTACGAGAACTGCTACACCCTGGGACCATTCGTAGCAACGAATGCAGTAGTAGGCGGGGGCTCAGCCACTACATTCCCATAATCCCATAACCTTTTTAACCTTTCTCTTGAATACATTTTATGGGTTGTACGGTCGGCTAAGAAGCCTTCCACATCCTTGTTGATTTGGAGGGTGGTCAATTCTTTCTTGAGAAGCGCCGAGGTTAAAGGTTGTGATGAGGTCCTTTAGTATGGGTTGCAGCCCTTTATACTTCAGCACCTAAGAGTCGTTCAGCATCCTAAGAGGACCGCTACGCTCAGTAAGGAAGACGTACTTAATAAAGGCAGAGTAATGGTTCAAGTCGTCTTCCTTACCAGGTACTTATTTATTTTATGTTATTTTTGAATAACTAATAAAATGAAATACGGGATACTTAGCTTCTTTGTTAACATGTATGCTGGTCTCCACCCACCACCCTGGGTGTGAATCAGCTACATGATCATCGGGTAAGATTAATATTGAAAAATGTTATTTTCATTAGTAAAATAAATTTTTGAATATACTTACCCGATGATCATGATTTAATTGACCCACCCTTCCTCCCCATAGAGAACCAGTGGACCGAGGAAAAAATTGAGGTGGTGTTGACAAGAAGTACTGGAGTACCTGACCACAGATGGCGCTGTTGTGTACACCCCCACCTGTATAGCGATCGCTGGCGTATCCCGACCGTAGATTTCTGTCGGGCAACAGAGTTGACAGCTACATGATCATCGGGTAAGTATATTCAAAAATTTATTTTACTAATGAAAATAACATATTTATTTTGAATATTTAGATATTTAAACCTGTGTCCATATCTCAGTGTTTGCATAACTTTATTGAAAATTGTTGAACAGCCTATGATGATAAAAAAAATTTTCATATCAAATACAAGAAATTGAAAAATAACAAATAAGTTTCATGCTTGGAGGGGACCATTTCATTAATTATCTAGTAAATTTGAATTCCATTAACTCGCATCATCGATTACTGTCCATTTTATTCTAAGAATGGCTATTTTTTATTTGTATTAATGTTGCAAAATATCTTTAGCTGTTAAATTGATTATCAAAAGTATAATTTTCTATTGTCCTTGCTTATACTTTTTAAGAAAAAAAAAAACTAAAATATAGGCCTATTTGGGGCTGAATGGGGAATGTTCAGACATCCCTGTTCATTCTAAGAACCAGTTTATTTAAAGCTTCTTTACAACAGGCACCACTAGTTTCACCAGAAAATTATCATCAATGGTAGCAGTCCCAATTTTAGCAAAATCTAAGCTATACTCTATATTGATTTTTTAAGCTGCTATAATTCAAACATGAAATGTATACAAAAGTATACTATATTCTTATGTTCAAATAAAAATATGTACATTAGTATACTGTTGTAGAGCCTTAGCCTACGTTTTTTTTTTTTTTTTTTTTTCCCCTTATAGGAGAGACATACCTTCTGTCGGGCTAATTCTGAAGTTGTTAGCTTCAGAATTTAGAATTTTAGTTAACTGAAATTTTCATGTACAAAACTTTAAATAATTGTAAGGTATCTTTAACCCTTTTACCCCCAGGCTATTTGGAACTTTCCAGCCCTTAACCCCCAGGGGGTTTTTTTTTTCAAGCACATTTTGCAGTATATTTTTTTTTTAAATTGCTCTAACAGCCTTAATTTTCATCATAGAGAGGTCAGGTTGGTCTCATTCTCTTGAAAAATGCCTGAAGTTTCTCATATCAAAATTATGAAAAAAAATGTAAATAGCAGTTTGGATGAGTTTTGTGAAACGTACCAGTACGTCCTTTGAGGGTAAAAGGGTTAATATGCTTAAAATCATATATCATAAAAAGTTAATTTTACAGTTGAAATTATGAAAAAGCATTATTTTTCTAAGGAGATAATACTTCTTATACCTCTACCAGTGGCACATTGGATTAATTAATTACTTATAAAGAGTCACTGTATTTTGACATACACTTTTTCATTTTATACAATACAGTATTTAGTATGTTTTCAATTTACCTCATTTCAAGACTCTTGAAAAGGTAGTTTTTCTTTTTCACTATTCTAAAGAAGTGAGTAGGTATGGATAAATTAATTCACTTGAATAATAATGATCCAGTTTTGTTAACAAATAAAACTGCCTGTTTGCCAAACATTTACTCTATAGGTATGTCTTAAGAATTATAATAATGAGTAAATGATTGGTTACAATCACTAGATGATGATGCTGAGTGAGCAAATTATGCTGTTTAGCCTTATTCTTCGTCTACTTTTATTTCACTTCACAACGTCACAGTCCTTCCTATACTCTTAAAGTTTAGCTATTAACCCTTTTACCCCCAGGCTATTTGGAAATTTCCAACCCTTAACCCCCAGGGGGTTATTTTTTTCTCAGCACATTTTGCAGTATATTTTTTTTAAATTGCTCTAAAAGCCTTAATTCATGTCATAGAGAGGTCAGGTTGGTCTCATTCTTTTGGAAAATGCCTGAATTTTCTCAAAAAATTATCAAAAATATGAAAAAAAAAATTTTATAAAATTTTTTTGCAAGGACGTACCGGTACGTCCATGGGGGTAAAGGGATGGCTTTTGTGAAACGTACCAGTATGTCCTTTGGGGGTAAAAGGGTTAAGATGGTCTTTATTTTTTTTTTTTTAGGTTACTCATGCTGATGATATGCATTTCACTTTTTTAGGTAAACGTGTGGAGATGCCAGTTAATACAACTGGAAATAACATGTCAAGTGTAGAGGCGGTTTTGTATAGGTCATACAAAGTCACGTGGTTGCTCAAATTTGGAAAATGTGAAGCATGCCTCGGTATGTATCATTGAAAGTTTTATGTAATTCTTTCTGTCCTATATATGCATTATCTTTATGAACCTTGCCAGAATTTCATATTGCTTTTTCTCCAGAAGCTTGGTTTATAGACGTTTACAACCCTAAGTTTATAAAAAAAAATTCCCATTTTCTAATACATATTATAAAAAAAATTCCCATTTTCTAATACACAACCCCAGTGAAATACTGAGACTATCTAGCAGTTAATGGTAAGCATGCCGACAGTTACCAATTCTTCATTTTCTCCATTACAGTGGTTCAGTCAAAAAATTACAGTAATAAGTGTTTACTGCATTTTAAGTTAGCTAAACTGCTGAACTGGTTAGCATTTCTGCATAAGGAAATTACTGTTTTGAATAACTGATGTGAGGAGTATGATATCTCACGGTTTCCTCATAGGGAAAATTTGTTTCAACTTAGTGATCGTGGAACTGGAGACAATACACTGCGCAGTGATAAAGCTTTTATGTTGTAATCAGCGACTACAGTTCAGTTCTTGTAATGGCCAAGGAAAGTAGTACTGTATTTAGTTCATGGAGCTTCCCAGGAGAGAATTGATTTTTACCAAGTTGATAACGATACGACAAGCCAATACTATACGAAAAAGCAAAATACAGTATATTTATTCTGGCTTTGCACTTCTTGTAAAACTTTCTGTATTCTTAGTCTGAAATTTTAACAAAACAAGGCTTATTCATTCAGCCATTGTGACCCTCTTTTTCTACTTTACTCATCAGAGGAAGCATTGAATTTTTAAAATTCATTACTGTAGTAGAATAGTTAATTTACATTGTTGCTTTAATAAAAATCATAGGAACGCTTCTCACTTTACGAATACAGTATTAAAATTTATACGAACACCTTCATATTAGGCGACGTCTTAATGGAAGCTGTGCCAGGCTTTGTCTTTGTTAAAGGTTCCTTGTAGCTTCCATTTTACTAAAGCTACATTGCTTCCTGCCTTGTTCTTTCTTTTTTTTTATTCTACCCAGAGTGATATACTAAAAGATGGCTATTATTTGATTATGGCAATCCGAAGATATATTCATGAATATCCAAGTCCAAGGTTGTTTGGTCATGAGAGAAATATTTGAGGATTAAATTCGTTGTTTGCTATTGGCTCTTTTGTAAAAGAGAGGTATTGTACTATAATTTCCCCTTTTGATTAGTCCAATCTGGAGGAATTTGCCTAATGACAAATTGGAACTTACATCTTTTTCTGTACTATTTTCCAAGCTCCTCATATCCATATATTCAAAGAATAAGAAATACATAGAATTTTTCATTTCATATGATATGATTATTAAAAATGTTGAACTGTCTTGTCATTTTCCAATGACTTGGCCAAAATAAATAAATCAATTTTGTAGTTATGTAATGTATTTAATAGTATGGTTTCTGTGTTCTATATAATCAGCAAACAGAATACAATTTAGTGTTTATTAATCAAGCTACAATATGCAATATCATGGATACATTGATTTTATGACCAGCCGCCACTATCCCGGAAATTTGTCGTTGGTTCCTTCAATGTACGCCCTCTCTCATTTTTCTCGTCAGTGGTTGCGAGTTCATCCTTATCTGCCCAAAATCCTGTCATTTGCTGTCTCTATCTTGACTTGTCAACTTTTTTTGGTTTGACTCTTCCAGGGTTGCTTCCCGGTACCTTGGTAAATGCCTGCGAGTGTTCCATAATTTACATCATCCATTTTAGCCTACCAGCTTATTCCCTAGTATGCTGCTTCCTGTTCTAGCAATATCTGTGGTTAACTGCCTCTATATTGGCCTGGAAATGTTCTGGTTCACAGCCTCCATCCTGGTCTATCATTTTACCATAGGGCTTTTTTTTGTGGTTAGCCATCTGTTTTAGGCCTGAAGGCATTCAGTGGTTTTCCTCGGTATCTAGGCTTGAGAGTTCAGTAGTTAGACCCCTGCCAGCATTCCTTTGTTCGCCATCTCCATATTTGCCGACACTTCTGTGATGCACTGGCTCCAGCCTTTCCTCCCAGTGTTCTCTAGATTTTTGCCAAGCAGCTTTCTAGGGATGCAACCTGGCACCAACTCGATCCTGGCATGCCAGCTTGCTGTAATTTATTGCCATCACACTAGCTTGCTACTGAGGTTCTCTTTTTCATGGCGTCTTCATCCGTAATGTCTCATTGCCTTCATCATTGGAGTGCCACCACCAAACCCATGGCACACTGTCTCTATCCTGGTATGCTATCATGCGCCATGTTAGCATGCCAGGGCCGAGGTACGCCTTGCGTGGAAACCTAACGTGGCTCACGTCCTCCTTCCTGGCCTGCCAGCTTTCATTTGCTCGCCAGGACCTCCATTCTGTCCTAGCAGCCTTCTATGCTTGCCGTGTCCATCCTTGTGGGTCACAACCTACATCTTGGCTGGCTAGCATTATGTTGGTAATAGTCTCCGTTCCGGCCTGCAAGTGTTCCGTGGCTTTCTGCCTCCATCCTGGCAAGGCTGTCTGTTGAAGTTGTCTGATCTAGCAGTGTTCTACAGTTTGCCACCTCCGTCTAGGTGAATCATGGTTCATTGCTTCCATCCTGTCGTGCCAGTATTCTGTGGTTTGAGACCTCGATCCTGGTGAAACATAGTTCACTTCCTTATTCCTGGTGAAATATAGTTCACTGCCTCCATCCTAGCCTGTCGGCGTTCTATGGCATGCACCTCCAATCCTGGCATATTAGTGTTCCGGGGCTTAATCTCTCCATCCTGGCCACTATATCTCCATAACACTTGGCCTCTATCATAACCTGCCAACTAGCTACCCTATGGTTCGCTATGCTCAGTGAACCCTGCCTCTAACCTGGCACGCTACGGCTCGTTTCTTTGCTGGCCAGCCAGCATTCCGCATAGCTTGCCACCATCAACTCAATAAGTCAACATGGTACGCGATTTGCATCCTGGCTGGTAGTGTTCCATGATCTCTGCAACCGAAAGGGCCTCAATTCTGGTCTGGCAATGTTCCCTAGCATGGCCCTTCTTCCCTGGTGTGTCAATATTCTGTGACTCGCTGTAACCCTCCTGCTAGGTAGTAGTTGGTGCTACAGTCTGCTTTAATTCTGGTTTACCAGTCTTCAGTAAACCCTTCCTTGTATGCCACATAGCAGTGGTCTGGTAGTGCAGTGTGCTTTGCCACCTCCATCATAGTGTGCCATTGTTCACCACTCCCATCCTGATGTGCCAGCGTGCGGAGAGTCTCGTGGAGTCCAGTATGCTGTGGTTCTCCAAATCCATCCATTGTTCTGTGGTTTGCCAAGGTTCTTGTGGAGTGCTAAAAATTCATGGGTTGCTGCTTCCATCATGACCTGCCACCAGGCAGTCATTCGCTGTCTCCAATCACACGTGCCTTCATCCTATCCTACTGTGACTCATTCAGACCTGCCAGTGCTGTGTGATTTGCTGTACCATGTCCTCCTTGGCTTGCTGCCTCTTATCTTAATGTGCCATATTTCGTTGCCTCCGTCCTGTTGTGCCGAGGTTTTCGTGGAATGCCAGCGTGCTGTGGTTAGCATACTTCATCCTGGGAGGACACCATGCGATGATTCGTAGCTGCCATCCTGGCTGGTAAGCCATCTGTGGTACATAGCCTCCATCTAATCTTGCTAGCATTCCCTGGTTCCTTGCCTTGAACCTGAAGGGTCTCCATTCGTGGTTTGCCGTTGCTTTCCGGGCGAGACAGCTTGTTGAAGTTCTCCAGACCTACCATTGCTCTGTGGTTTACTGCCTCCATCTTGTTCTGCCAAGATGATTCTGGCATGCTAGCATGACATAGAACAGGACCTCCATCCTGGTTATGTGTCATGACCTCATTGGCTTGCTGCATCCACTTGGTGTCTTAATGCATGGCCACCATTCTAGCTGTGGAGTTCTGCCACCATGCTATGGTTCATTATGGCCTTCATCCTAGAATACCTTGCTTCACTGCCGTCATTCTGGTGTGTGTCAAAGTTCTCTTGGCTTGCTGTGAGTTGTGGCCTCCATCCCTGTTGTGTCACATTGCTACCATCCTGGCATGACAGCATTGCGTGCTTCGCCTTCTCTCTATCTCGTCATGCCAACAATTTCTGGTTTGTTAGACTTTTGTGTCTTGCTGCTTCCTTTGTTGTATGCCAGCAACCCCCCCCCCTCTCCTGTCCCTAGTTCACCACCTCATAAGTGTCTTATAGCCTCTGCCAGAGTTCCAAAATTCACTATCACCATCTTAGCCAGCCACCATTCCATAGTTTACTGGCCCTTTCATACTCATATGACTGCTTTTTGGGGTTTGCAATCTCATCTAGGCCTGAAAATGCTCTGTGGTTTGTCATCTGTCAATGCTCTGTGGTGCACTTCTGCCATATTTCTGTGGTTTGCTGCCCTATCATATCCTGCCCGCTCTCCACAATTTGCTGCTTTCGGTTGTTCACTGCCTCCACCTCCACCTCCAACCTGCTGCCAGTGTGTCTTAATTTGCCACCTCCATCGTAGCACGACAGCCTGTTGAAGTTCTCCAGGTCTACTAGTATTCCGTGATACGCCAAATTTGCCATCACCATCCTGGCGAGCTATGCTTGCATGCCTCCATTCAGTCATGCCATCATGCTGTGGATAGTCTCCTCCATCCTAGCTTGCTTCCATCACCCGGTAGTTTGCGAATCCTTGCTGCTAGCATGCCATGGTTTGGGCCCCCAATTCTTGTCTACCAACTCCCTTCTATCATCATGCCATGGCTCACTGGCTCCTTCCTAAGGTGCCATAATTTTGTGGCTTCCATCCTGGCGTGTCTTCAAGTGAAGGTTCTCCCAACATGCCAGTGTACTGTGGTTTGCTGCCACCATGCCATGGTTTGTGAGCTTACTCCTGTTGTATGCATATAGTGGCATGTTCATTAGTGGCTTTCACTCTGGTGTGCCAAGGTTCTCGTGGCATGCCAGCATGCCATGGTTTGCTAGATCCATGCCAGTGTGCTAGCAACATCTGGTTTGTTAGCTTTTCCTGGCTTGCCGACTCCTTAAATGCCTGGCAGCACGATCATTTCATTCATTCGTTCTTACCTGGTTTGCCGCCTCACAGGTGTTTTAACCTGCCAGTAAGTATTCCATAATTCATTGCCACTATCTTATCCTGTCAGCCAACTTTCATGGTTTGCCCTTTGCCAGCATTGCGGAGTGTACTACCTGGCCTGGCAGTCTTCTATGGTGCACTCTCCATCCTGACCTGCCGGCTCTCCCCGGTTTGCTTCTTTCATGATCTCGCCTGATGTCAATCTGTGGTTTGCCTCATTGCAGCATTGCGGAACTTGTGCCACATAAGTGCTCTGTAATTTACCGTCTCAATCCTGGCCTGCCAGTTTTTCGTGGTTCACCGCATTCATGATCTCCTTCCGGCATGGCTGCCTTCAGTCTTCAATTTAAACTGCCAGTGTTCCATGATATGCTGCCTCTATCCTAGCTCGCCAGTACGCAATGGTTCACTGATACTCGCCTAGCATGGCTGGGTACAAAGGTAGTCCTGGCTTGCTAGCCTGCTGTGGGTTGCTGTCTCCATGCTGGTATATGTGTGCTGAGGTTCTCCTGGCTTGCTCTCAACATCCTGGTGTGCCTTAATTTGCTGTCTCCATCTTAGCATACCATGGTTCGTAGCCTCCATCCTGGCATGATGCAATTCTCCTAGAGTGCCACATGCCATGTGGCTTCCACACCATAATTGGCTAGCTACCTTCATCCAGGTATGGCCAGGTTCACTTCCTTTATTCTGGCATAGCAGCATGCAGATGTTTGTGGCCCACTAGAGTCCTGTTGTTCACTGCCACCATCCTGGTGAGCCAGCATGCAGTTTTGTGGCCTGCTAGTGTGCTGTGGTTCGCTGCCGCTATCTTGGTATGCCAGCCAGGAAGCTGTAGGTTTGTGCCTCCATTGTAAATTGTTCTGGCATGCCTATGTGCCATGATTCACAGCCCACCATTTTTCCATGGTTTCCTCCTTTCCTTGTTGATTGATGGCTTTATTGTTTACCATTATCATATAGGTCCCAAAGGCCTAAGCTGCTTCGATGTTGTCTTCAATCTGAGAAGTTAACAAGATGGACAGTTACAAGTCAGAACAAACCAGCCTTTCTTACATGCAAATTCTGGTCAGATAAAAGGACATTTTATATTTTAGAAGTCTCAAGGCTACACATTATTGTACATATAATGTCATGTTAATCATATCATATTACTGATGCCCCAGTGCTTGGCTTAATGCCTAAATCCTATATTCAATTCAATTCATATCATATTACTGTGCTTACTCTACTTTGGTACTACTAAAATAGTTTTACAGATTACAGTGATTATATATTAATAACCAGAAATAATAGCATGTGATACTGTATAAAGGCAGGAAATTAATATATTGGTAAAATCTAATAAATTAAGTCTGCTTTACATATAGTATAAATGGAAGTTTATACCTACAAAAATTTAAAAAGTGCTAGTGCAAAAATTGTAATCATCCCTTTTTTTTTAATAGGCATATCAGGAGACAAACTAGAGGTACATCCTCTACAGCAAAAGGTTGGCGGTGGTTTGTTACCTTTACGTAGTCCACATCCAGTTGCCTACAATATGGAACTAGTCGTTGATTGCTCTCGGAAAGCAGAAAAAAAAGGTTTGATCATATTTGTCTCAGTTTTAATCAATTTACTGATCTGTTTGACGTGTGGAAAATGAACTAAAATGAACTTATATGTCTTAACAAATTTAGTCTATTAAATAAACTTACCAGTTAAGAAGTTTACCAAATAATTTAAGGTTTTGAACCCGTAAATGTGGAATTTGATATTTTTTTATTTACCAACAGGGAAAATGGAAATTCAACTTACTTGTCGTGGCGAGAATCGCTTCAAGGACTATGTGTTTGAGTGTGAAGCCAAAGTTGGTCAAGAAATTCTTGACAAATGCAAACATATCTTTGATCTTCGGTCTAGCACAGCACGTAAAGAATTTTGGAGAGAAAGAAGAAGATACAGCCTTTCAATGCGGAGAAGACCAAGGCTTGTAAATCATCATATTAATGAAGTTTGATCATTATTAGTGCTTCCACCATATCTATTGCATTTGAATATAATGGCAATATGAGGATAAAGAATTTCCAATTTTGTGTGCTAAAAACACAATAAGCCCCAAGAAGCAGTTTCTGCCTCGACTACAACTTTCTCAGCTTGTGGTATTTGACATTTGTTTCCTAGACGGTTTTACATGCGAGCAAAAAAGTGTACCGTGATCATGGTGTGATATAAAGTAGTCGGCTTTTCATTGACAAAAATAAAAAAAGCAAGACATGTAAGATAGTTTCTATGTATTGTTAGAATTAAGAGTTCCTCATTTTTGATGAATAAGACTTTTTCAAGAGTTTGATATGCCTTAATATAGGGAGCAGAGTTGTATTAAAATGTTTTTACTCTGAAGTATGGACATCAGTGAGTCTTTGTATTATATAAGTAAATACTTAGTATATTGGGATGAAGTTAGGGTTTGATAATTACATCCTTGGTAATTTATTTCCATTCTACAAGTGTATTTTTTTTTTTTTTCTGCAGAATTTTAACAAATTGAGAATAGCAGTCAATAATGTTAACATTTTGATAATACATTTAATTAATTAAAAGATATGGGGGTTCATACCACTGACATGTTACATTCCACTTAGATCCAGAAAAGAATGAACTGTCATTCTAGTCATTTTTTTTATGTCAGGTTTGATGTGTCATCATTCATTTGTATTACAATGAAAGTTATGTCTGATTTATTGTTTTTTCATTTTATTTTAACCTTCAGTATGTATAATACTAAAAAACCAACTGTTACCCAGTTGGTTGCCTTCTGAATTTAAGCTTAGGAGGAAAATACTTCTCTGCAAGAAATAAATTTGACACTAGTTGAAGTTAAACATTAAACAATACAATAAATTTGTACTTTTCATAGCTATTCAAACAAGTCATTTAATGAGGTTACTACTGATCACGTCGTCTATGACCAGTTCAACCAAAATTTTGGTTGGTTGCGTTATGCTTCGCACTGGGTAAACACAGCGCATGCACAAGGAGCAAGCGGTAGGTTGTTCCCATCTTCACTATACTCACCTGGTAGAAGACTTGCCAGAGTGTGGCAGGACCTTTGGTAAATGACTTAGGTTTGCATAGCTAGGAAAAATTTGTAGTTTTTTCCTACGCAAATGCAAACTTCCGAGTCATTTAATGGGGAGTCTTCCTTAGGAGGGAGGAATTCTCCGTGAAGTTAAGGGTTTGTAAAAACCTTCCTCTCTGAACAAATCTAATTGCTATAAATCACAGCAAGAGATCAATCAAGAATCATACAGTGTAGTGTAGCCGACTCGAAAAGAGGCAAGACTAAGCTCCCGATTCTTAAGAGGTAGAATTTCTCTGATCTAGTTACTAGTACCAACAGTGAGTGATCAAGGAAACTTGCCAGGAGTTATCATACCCGGCTCACAATGAGGCAAGGCTGATTAATCAGTTCCCAAAAGGTAATTGTCAGGGGTTTAGTAACATTAACATCATGCATTACATATAAATAAGAGGATAATATATAGTATGCAACACTAAATAGATTGAGACACTTACTATGGGGTGAACACCCCAGGGAAGGCTTCAAGTATATGAGGTGTCATTTCTTCTAATGTGTTCTTCCTAGTAATGAATTCTGTGGCTGGAAACTAACCTGCTTCCTGTAGTAAGACTGCCAGGTACTTCATCATAGCCCTAGTACCACAGCACCCATTGAAAGAATGTCAACAAACTTGAATGTGCCTTTTCAAGGTAATTATCCAAAGATATGTTTCTTCCTATCCACCAGTTGAGGATTGTAATAAAGTGTTGTCTTACATTATGCTGAGGTTGCGGCAAAATCACATGCTCAAGGGGGATTCCTAGCGACGCTTCCTGAGAGTATATAGGTTCTTATTTTGTTTCTCTTTACCAAAGGAGACAGGGCAAGTGCAGTGCATCAGAGCATGTGTATCACATGATCGAGGGGGATTTCCTAAGGACACTTGCCCTAAGAGTATATAGGTTATTTCATTTCTCTTTGCAAAGGGAGACAGGGCTCCTAAATGCATTCCCTCAGAGAGTGGAAAACTTTCACTAACCTCTAACCACATAGTTTAGAGGCTATTGTAACCAAGATGTATTGCTGAACATTGAGGTTATGGAAAATACATCTAAATCATATGTTCAAGAAGGGTCCCTAGCTAAGCTTCCCCTGAGGATGCAAAGGATCTTGTTATGATATGCTTGGAGAGTAAGTCCACTGCTACCATCCCCCGGAGCAGTCAGAGCTCTGAACATAAATAAAACGGGGGCGAGAGCAATGTGTCCAAGCTATTG
The DNA here is from genome assembly GCF_036898095.1 of Palaemon carinicauda. Lineage (NCBI taxonomy): Eukaryota > Metazoa > Arthropoda > Malacostraca > Decapoda > Palaemonidae > Palaemon > Palaemon carinicauda. Next base: position 185,061,672 of record NC_090728.1, on the reverse strand, counting down.
TTTTATCAGAAACTTGCACTGCTCTACGGAACAGACCATCCAGTTGTTCGTGGGATCAGGAGAGACAACGCGGTGAGAGAATTTACCTCGGGTCTCCTAGCCGGGGTCTAGATTATTCTTGAGCCATAGTCAGGGGCAGGCAGTAATTTTAATGCCTTGACCCCCACCCATAATGTTGGTAAATTTCATGTTAGGTCTCTCTTCACAGACTGTGTTCAGGACAAAGAACTTATTTCTGGCCACTGAAGAAGGTTCCCTAGACTATGTGGGCAGGGGTGGCACAGAATCTTTAATGTCTCAATATCCTCTATAATTATAGCTGGCGAGTGCAAACACGCACTGACCACATACATACCCATAAAACATCTCTTTGAAGCATTCCAACACAAAATCTGACGCCGTGAAAATTTTGAATTTCGATGAAGGGGCTTCAATCTTCCCTTCAACAAAGTGAAATTTGAAAATTGTGATTTTTCCTCAATCTCATTGGAAGATAAAGAAACCATCTCCAGCTAGCTACTAGGGAGGTTCTACTGATGATGCACAAGTGTACTACTATTAACAGTTTTGCAGATGCAGTCTCGGATGCGAAATGGTTACTCATCAATCACGGTCTTCTCTGTTTTTGTGGTTTGGATGAATGTGCCAAGTGAGAAAATGCCCTTCTTGGCCAAAATGGTAAAGATGGAATCAAAATCTATCAGGGATATACAGTATTGCTGAAAGGAGTTTCACCCTACATAAGAATGCAATTCATTTTTAGGGATTTATCGTAAGGAGTTCCGAGGACTCTTAGACCTTACTATGTTTTTGCGAGGTCTTTCTCCCCAAGAAATGGGAAGCTCATGAGGATATCAATCAGTTGGCCGTTGGTTTTCAGTCTGGTCGAGATTCTCTTATGACAGCAGAATTTAATGCTAAACTTCAGATTGCCAACTCAGTAATGGTAAAGTTCTCAGCAATGGTAATGTTAGTGTAAGCCTACTTAAGAGGCTTTTTATAACTTTGTCAAAGCAAAGTTAGAGGGCAGGTGTACATGTTGGCTGCTTGTAATCTAGAGAAGCGAAAAATATAGTAATTCCGTTATAGTGACCCCCCTACTGTATATCATTTCTTTTTCCCTAAATCCTTAGTAGATAAACCCATGAAGTTGATACTTCACTAACAGAAAAGTGAAGAGCTTTAGGCCTAGCTAAAAATGTCTTGATTGATAGTGGATTTTCAAACTCCCTTACCAACAATTTTTTTTTTAGGGCAAAACATTGGAATTCTACTCCTTTGTCATAAAAAAAAAGCTAGAAAAGGGAGCTATGGAACAACTAAAGTTTCTAAGAGTTCTAGAGCAAACTATAAGTTTATTGAAGAAAAATCACCAAAGACCCTCTCCATCTCTGTCCTGTTGGTCCCTCCCTTGACATCCATACTCATTCATGTCAGGTTGAGGAGGTCATTAAGCAGAGACCTATTTGTTCAAGAAATGGCCTCCTCAATTTACAGAATTTTATGTAAATGTGTTGGAACTGATGGGACTTCTCATGACGATAAAGGCGCTCAATTTGACAAGGAAGTTTAAATTCCACCAACAACCAGGAAGCAGTCTTTTGTATCAGGAGAGGAATATCTTGCTCGAGAACTCTCATTGCAGTGATTATCCTAATTATCAAATTCCTTGGGGAGATAGATATGTTTCTCTCCCTGATACAACTTTCGGGTTCTCTCGGTGTAGTAGTGGACGTCCTGTCCAAACAGACAACCCTGGATACTAAGTGAATCTTGGATCAGAGTTTCTTTTGAGGTCTCCATTATTATCCAGATCTCCTAGTAGACTAGTCTGCAATGAAAAGAGAATCACAAGTGTCTGTTCTATTTAGCAGTGAATGTGGATTTTCAGGCTTTTTCAAAGCTTTAACGCTTACCCTGATTGCTTCATTCGACTGAAGCATGAACCAATGTCAACAGAGGAGACGGAACCGAAGGAGGTCATGGTTTTCAATCACGATAAGGCACAGGCTCTCTTGTCAAGTAGCCAGAGAAAGGCGGGCTATTCAGTGTTGAAAGTGTCTGCCTTGAGCAAGACTCATCCTACATTTCATGCACCTGCTTCAATAGCCTTCCCCTTTACGTTGAAAGCATTTAAATCAGTTGCCAAGGCAGTGGAGGCAGGCAAACCGTGCCCTGCACTAGAAGAGTGCAGGCCTCTGTCGTTAGCCTTCCCCAGGCAGGAGAAGGAATGGAAGGAAATCCACCTAACCTTCTCAGTAAGGAAACTGGACGCAGACATCGTTTGACGACAGTTTCGCGAGAATCTCCCTAAACTTTCTGACTTTCTCCGGTACAAGGAACAAGAGACGAAGGAGAAACTTGCAGCCTCTTTATCCCTACAAAAATGTATAGAGATGTGTGCAGGCCAACGAAGTACCCCAGATATGCTCATGTTCCTGGCCAAAATGCATATGGCCACCCTAATAAAGGACCTGTATGCTTTCATGAAGGCTAGGAGAGCCTGTAGAGAGTTTGTGTTCACTGCTGCAACAGTGAAACATGAACCCAGGAAGCTGATATCTTCTAATATCTGGGGTAAAGACCTCTTTCCGAATGAAGTAGTCAAAGAGGTAGTCGAGAAAGCCATCACGGAGAATAGGAACCTTCTCCAGAAGTACGGTATCTCTTCAAAGAGGAAGTCTTCCCCGGATGTGGGTCCCAAACCTAAAAGGAAGACGAAAAAGTCTAGATTTTCCCCTTGGCCTGCTCAACAACATCCCACAGTTTCTATGACCGCGGTGCCCCAGGTAGACGGTCAAGGAGGTAAATCCTCCGGTCAATCGAAGCACGGAGACGCTTCCGGTAGGAGGGAGGCTCCAACAATTTCAGGATCGTTGGACCTTCAATCCTTGGGTTCACGGCCTAATCAAGATTGGACTAGGATGGAAACGGAAAAAGTCTCCATCAACATTTCCTCAACTCTTCCAACACACCAACCCCGTATTAGAAGAATATACCCTATAGCTCTTGAGCATACAGGTTATAAGGAAGGCAAAGTCCATCAAATTCCAGGGAATGCTGTTTTGTGTTCTCAAGAAGGACTCGGGAAAACTCATAGTCATTCTGAACTTGTCGCCACTCAACAAGTTCATATAAGACAGAAAGTTCAGGATGTTAATCCTTCACCACTTAAGGACCCTATTATAAAAAGGGGCGTTCACAGTCTCGAGAGACCTGACAGATGCCTATTGGTGCCTTCTAGTCAGTCGCCTCCTCTCCTCCTACTAAGATTCAAGTTATAGAAGATAAAGTATTTTCTAAGAGCCATACTCCTCGGACTAAACATAGTTCTAAGTATCTTCATGAAACCTGCAGACGCAGTCGTGTAACAACTACGTCTAGAAACTGTTCAGGTAGCAGAGTACCTGGATGACTAGCTGGTGCGGGCAGCATCCGAAACGGCTGGTCTGCAAGCATCCAAAGAAGTAACCCAGTTCCTGGAACATCTGGGATGCAAAATCAACTTCAAGAAGTCTCGACTCTCTCCAGCTCAAAGGTTTCAATGGCTGAAAAACCATCGGAACCTAAGGTCACATTATCTCTCCACTCCCCCAAGGAAGAGGAGGGAAATCGCAGGGTCTGTCAAGAGACTACTGTAATCCGACAGGATTTCAAGAAGCCAACAGGAGGAAGTACTGGGCTCTCTCCAGTTCACAGCAGTAACAGACCCAGTGCTCAGAGCACAGCTAAAAAATGCGTCAAGAGTCTGGAGAAGATACGCATCAAACGCTCAAAGAGTTCTAAAATGACCGATATCGGCCTTATTTCGATTACTTCTCAACCCATGGTTGAAGGCCAAGGGCCTAATGAGGACCGTGCCCTTGCAACCACCTCGGCCATCGATGACTATCCATATGGATGCCTCGACGGAAGAAAGGGGAGCTTACTCCCATCAGAGGAAAGTCCAAGGGACTTGGTCATCTCTGTTCAAGGCCTTTCTCATCAACATTTTGGAAGCCTTGGCAGTCCTTTTGACGTTGGAAAAACTCTCCCCTCGCAGATCAGCCCTCTTCAGGCTAATCTTGGACAACGAAGTGATAGTGAGATGTCGAGATCGTCCCATATAATCCATGCGAAGTTGGCCATCCTTTGTCTAGAGAGATGGCACCTATCAGCAGTTCACTTACAAAGGATCCGCAATGTGACAGCGGATGCTCTACTCAGGCTCAAGCCGATAGAGTCAGCAGAATGGTCTACAGACGCAGACTCATTCTCTTCCATCTTGGAACAAGTCCCGGAACTGCAGATCAACCTCTTCATGACGAACGTAATCAAGAAACTACCTCGATATGTAGCCCCATATGGGAACCCTCTAGAGGAGTTAACAGACGCCATGTCCCTAGTTTGGAACGAATGAACCCAGATCTTCCTGTTCCCTCTATCCAAACTCCTTCTGAAGGCCCTCAACATGCTGAGATCCTTCCAAGGAACAACATCTCTAGTGGTTCCCAAGTGGCCCAAGAGCAACGGGTTCCCTCTATGGATGGAACTGAGGCTGAGGCTGGTCCTTGTACCGAATCCAGCACTATCTCAACGGGTTCAGAAGCCAACTATCTTCATTTTATCACAGAGAACCCAAAACCTTCATTTCATGATTCTCTCGCCCTAGCGGTTAAGAAAAGATTTTGGATCTCAAAAGGCAGTACTGTATAGACTTCTTAGAAGAATACAAGTCTAAGTCAACTAGAAGACAATATGAATCGTCTTGGAAAAAGTGGGTTGCTTTTGTTAAAGCAAAAGGACCGAAAGAAATTTCAATAGACTTCTGTCTGTCCTTCTTTGTCCACCTTCATAATCAAGGTCTGGCAGCCAACACGATAACTACGTGTAAGTCTGCCCTGACTAGACCTCTTCTATACGCCTTTCAAGGGGATCTGAAGAACGAAATCTTTAACAAGATCCCGAAGGCATGCGCTAGACTTAGACCTGCTACTCCTCCAAAGCCCATTTCGTGGTCTTTGGACAAGGTCCTACATTATGCTTCATCTGTGAACAATGAAGATTGTTCTTTCAAGGACCTAACCCAGAAGGTTATTTTCCTATTCACTATAGCCTCAGGGTTTAGAGTTAGTGAAATAGTAGCCCTATCAAGAGATGAGGGCCACATTCAATTCACAGAAGTGGGAGAACTGAATCTCTTTCCTGATCCAATTTTTCTCGCCAAGAACGAGCTACCCACTAAAAGATGGGGTCCCTGGAGAATATGCCCTCTGAAGGTAGATGTCTCTCTGTGTCCAGTAGAGTGTCTAAAGGTCTATCTTTGGAGAACTTCAGACTTCAGGGGAGGACAGCTCTTCAAAGGAGAAACCTCAGGATCAAACTTATCCCTAAAACAACTGAGGGCGAAGCTCACCTACTTCATTCGCAGAGCGGATCCTGACAGTACACCGCAGATCATGATCCGAGAAAAATTGCTTTATCACTGAACTTTTTTCAGTATATGGACTTTGAGTGTTCTTCGCTCATATACGGGATGGAGATCATCCAGAGTGGTCTACAAACACTACGCTAAGCAAGTCCACGAACTGAAGCAATATGTGGTGGTGGCAGGTAGTGTATTAAAACCTGTCGTCTAGTGCTGCGATGAACAGTTAATTGATTTGGACTATCAATTAGGGTGGAAAGGTGTTGACACTTGCAGTGCGATACCTTTTAAGTGAGTGCCACCATGGTGACACCAAGACTGTTCAAAATCTCAGGTGTGAAATTATACAGATAACACTTGTGCCGTGTGTACATAGTACACAGTGTTGATAGTATACAACATTTACAGAATTTATATTGGGAAAATTTATCAAAATTTTCAGTTTAGAGTGCCACTCATCTTTTCTTCCTTTTCAGGGAGGAAAATATTTTCTGTATACGTTGCACGTATAATTCCTTTAACTCGTTACTTTTGTTACACTTGTTATTTCATTTAGTCATTTATTCAAAATAAATGTCTATTAGAGTGTAATTGCATCCTTTTTCGCCCTGCAATTAGCACATTAAATATGCCCGAGTTCTCTTATCTATTTATTTAAGTATACCTCATATTATTGTATGCTTACAAACAATGGATATAGTTGACACTTAATTGTTCCGAAAATATATACAAACCGTGAGACCCTTTGTATATTTAGTGTATACTTATGTTTGTTCATACAATATATGCTAACCTTGAGGCCCCTTTTCTACTGTCTAATATGACTCTTCCCTGTAGGGGGCAGGAAGCACTAACATTGTCTATGATTAGTGGTAATGACGGATAACGGTAACATTATTTGTCTCAATGGTCCAGATGACCATAGAAAATTGTCCCAAGGTTAAGGCACCTATGAAAATCCACAGATACAGTACTTTCTAGTAATTCTCTGTAAACTTCCATGAGGACGACATGGCTTGGGTCTTACACAAGCTAAGGCAATCTATACAGACAGGAAGAGCCCAAAAAACGGATTTTGAGCGACGCGAAAAATCTATTTTTGGGTGAGATAGCCATGTCATCCTGATGGACCCGCCCTCCTTTTCTATAGAAAAGGCCTTGGCAGGATCCCTCCCGAAACTACTATATCTGTAGCACCATGCTCAATGCTACTAGGAATAACCGTCATCTTGAACATGGCGCCATCTAGATACTCAATAGTACTATGGGAGGAAGGGTAACCTTGATAACGGCTCCCCTTTTATTTTTGCCACTCTCCCCCCTCGAGGCGAAAATGCTATTCAGGGTGAAGATTTCTATGTGTCGTATCAAGATACAGTATACGTCCCCTGATTTATGCGATATTCTTAAGAGAAATTTTAAGGATATTCGCGCCAGGAGTTAGAATTCTGGAGACCTAAAGGTAAATTCTCTGGGAATATCACTGTGGTCAAATATCCCTTAGGAAACTACTAATAGGAACCTATCAAGTGGTTCCCCTGTAAAGGGAACATTGCCTACAGTGAACCTGGCATAAGACACTGTACTGTCTATAGTACTAAGGTTCTTGCAGAGTATATTACCCAATTTGTATTGCTTACTGCCTTTATATGTCCTTTTGAGAATAAAACCCATGTCTTTTATAGGAGTATTCCCAACACCAGTTGGCTTGGTTGTTGATAATTTAACACATTTCAGTATTCAGTTGGAGAAAGGTAGGCAGTGGGTAAAGGCTACCACTCTCACCTGCTGGTTGTAAAGTAAAAGATACCTTAGCTGCTATAGTGCTGTTATTTGATATATCTTAACACGTGAATTCAGGAATATCAGCCAGTTACAAGTCACCTGGAAGTACAATATATAGTTAAAACAATGATATCTAAAAGTTGAAATTACTTTAAGGTGACATACTGTATATTGAAATGTATTGACTAATAAAGTACAGTAAGAAAAAACTAATCAAAGCAATGAATATAAACTTTTCACATCTGAATAAACAATATTGGAAATCAATTAAAGTATCATCATCATCTCCTACTATGCCTATTGACACAAAGGCCCTCACTCCCCTAGTTAGATTTCGCCCGTCGTTTCTAACTTGAGCTTTTAAATCAATACTTCTCCGTTCATCATCTACTTCACGCTTCATAGTCCTCAGCCATGTAGGACTGGGTCTTCCTACTCTTCTAGTGCCTAGTGCAGCCCAGTTGAAAGTTTGAACTAATCTCTCTATGGGAGTGCAAAGACCATGCCCAAACCATCTCCATTTACCCATCACCACGATTTCTTCCACAATTGGCACTTGAGTAATCCCTCTTATAGTTTTATTTCTTATTCTCTCCTGCCATTTAACTCCCAATAACATTCTGAGGGCTTTGTCCTTAAATGTACAAAACCTGTTGGATATTTTTTCATTGTCCTACAATAACTCATGCCACAGTAACACCGATCTCACTTAACTTATATATAGCCCAAGTTTTATATGTAATTTCAGGCGATTTGATTTCCAAATTTTATTTAACCTAGCCATTGTCTGATTTGCTTTTTTCAATCTTTCATGAAACTCAAATTCCAAAGACATTGCATTAGCAATCATAGTTTCTAAATATTTAAATAAATCCACCTCATTAATCCTTTCTCCTTACAATGATATTTCATCTTCTATTGCATATTCCGTTCTCAAGAACAGCGTCATCAGCATACTCTAGGTCCACCAACTTGCTGTTACCAATCTAGTCCAATCCTTTTCCACCATCCCCAACTGCTCCATGCATTACAAAATCCATAAGGAGGACAAAACATAGGTGACAATACATTCCCCTGGAGTACTCCACTGTTCACTGGAAATTCATTTGATAGGACTCCATTAACATTAACTTCGCACTCACTATGCTCATGTACAGACCCAAACAAATTAACACATTTAAGAGGAACTCCACAAAACTGGCCGGTGCACACCATCAAAGGCCCCTTCACAGTCAACAAATGCAACCAAAAGTGGATACTGTATATTCAACACATCACTGCACAACATATCCCAATGTGATAATGTTGTTAACACAACTCCCAACCCCTCAAATTCTGCCTGCTCAACTGCCCCCCCTCACCAATCTTTCTCTCTAGTCTCTTCAGGATCAGCACACTACACATTTTCATGACAACTGACGTAAGTGTGATGCAATTATTACAATCAGCCAGATCTCCCCCCCCCCGTACCACCCTCACCAACACTCCCAGCTCCCACTCATTAGGCTTTGCCTCCTCATGCCACAATCCCACCAGATAATCTTGCAAGCATTCTGGGAGCCACCTCATTTTCGGTCAAAATCGTCTCAGCAGCCACTACATTGCACCCAGGGGCTTTCTATCTCTGAGTTTTTCAATAATAGTTTCGACCCTAAACACACCAAATTCATTCATGGGCACAACAAAGTCTTCCTAAGGACTGTGGTTACTGTTTCAAAAATGCTCATTAACACAGGAGACTAATGCAAATTTGTGTGACACCCATTTCAAAAGATTAACATTAAAATAAGATTTAGACCTATAAAATACTGGTCATTGTTTTCCTCAAAACAACAACTAATTGTAGTCAGAAGAAAAGGACTAACAGTCTATCTATACACAGTAGATTGAAAATTGAAAGATATTTTGTCTAGAGGCATCTTATTTTGCCAGGCAATTTGCAAATTTACTTATGCATTTACTTTTAACCAATGAACAGTGAATAAGAATTTTTAAGTAAAGCAGCCGTTTCGTTCGACTCTTATTACTCTCACATTCGTCAATAAGGTTTAGGTGGTTATTGTTGTCTATATCATCTTATGGATACTACTTTAACATGGTAGGCATGAAAATAACACAGTCATGCCCACCACCCAATCTTAGTAACCTTGCTACTAATATGCTTTGTACACAACACTAGTAATTTTGGTCACTGCTTGTTTAACAACCTACCCCTCTTTTTAAAGCTTAGAATCAATCTTTGCTTGAGTTAGCTCCTTCCACCCAAAAGGCTACAAAAGGAGGCATCGCTGAGTAACAACAACAGAGCCAGTTTCCCTGTAATCATGGAAAACGAGGCATACCCGTTCAGCATTCACTTTGCCTATGACTTACTGTATCAACCTTCAAGTGCTAAACAGTGAACATATTCAGTCTCTAGGCCTCTATGCTGCGGTCACTCTATTTAAGCCAGTATCCAAGGCTTTTAGAGAATCAAAAAAGAACCTTGTCCAACCATAGCTTTCTACATTGTTGGTTCCTGTGTTGATTGAGACCTGTGTTCTCCTTTTGGCAAAAAGAAAAAAATTCTCTTCCTAATCTAATTCTACCATTACATCCTGTACTGCTCATTCAAAGTATGTAAATAATCCTAAGAAGTTATTTACGTATACAGTATGAATTCCAAAAAGGACATCAGTCATACAAATAAAATACTACAGGATCTACTTTTGGCACTTTCCTTATACACTGCAGAAGTACTGTATTTTTAAAATTGTGCAGAATTTTGATAAAGCTTCTGTCAGGCCATTAACCCAAATTCTGTAAAGGTCAAGAGGGTTTGTTTTGGTTTCATAAATATCTCTCTCTGGATTTTCTCTCCCTGGCGTAAAGAAGCTTTATCTTCAATTATGATGACTTTACAGTTTGAAAACTGTCAAGTGCAAGCATAAGTGACATATAATTTGTACAGTACTTTATTTTCATTGGGTTTCACCTCATTAAACTTTGATCCTTGAGCAGGAAACAACCAATTTGGAGATATGTTATTTTCATTAGTAAATTAATTTTTGAATATACTTACCCGGTGATCATGTAGCTGCAGCTCTGCTGCCCGACAGAAAAAACCTACTGGCGGAATACGCCAGCGATCGCTATACAGGTGGGGGTGTACATCAACAGCGCCATCTGTCGAGTAGGTACTCAAGTACTTCTTGTCAACACAGAACCAATTTTCTCCTCGGTCCACTGGGTCTCTATTGGGGAGGAAGGGTGGGTCCTTTAATTCATGATCACCGGGTAAGTATATTCAAAAATTTATTTTACTAATGAAAATGTTATTTTTATTAATAAAATAAATTTTTGAATATACTTACCCGATAATCATGTAGCTGTCAACTCCGTTGCCCGACAGAATTCTATGGAGGGATACGCCAGCTATCACAATACTAGAAGGGGGTGTACTTACCAGCGCCACCTGTGGCCAGGTACTCAATCATTTGTTGTTGACACCTCCTCAATTATTCCTCGGTCCACTGGTTCTCTCTGGGGAGGAAAGGGAGGGTCGATTAAATCATGATTATCGGGTAAGTATATTCAAAAATTTATTTTATTAATAAAAATAACATTTTTCAATATTAAACTTACCCGATAATCATGTAGCTGATTCACACCCAGGGAGGTGGGTGAAAACCAGTGTACATGATTAAAGGATAGCTAAGTATCCCAAAATTTCATATAACAGTTATCTCAAATAACAATGAAATAATAAGTACCTGGTAAGGAAGTCGAATAGAACCGTTACTCTGCCTTTTATTTAAAGTTCGTCTTCCTTACTGAGCGCAGCGTTCCTCTTGGAGGCTGAATCAACCCAAAGGTGCCAAAGTACAAGGGGTTGCAACCCTACTAAAGGACCTCTACCAAACCTTTAACCCAGGCGCTTCTCAAGAATGAATAGACCACCCGCCAAATCCAAGGATGCGGAAGGCTTCTTAGCCTACCGTAACAACCATAAAAACAACAATAAAAGTATTCAAGAGAAAGGTTAAAAAGGTTATGGGATTATGGGAATGTAGTGGCTGAGCCCTCACCTACTACTGCACTCGCTGCTACGAATGGTCCCAGGGTGTAGCAGTTCTCGTAAAGAAACTGGACATCTTTCAGATAAAATGATGCAAACACTGACTTGCTCCTCCAATAGGTTGCATCCATAATGCTCTGCAGAGAACGGTTTTTATTAAAGGCCAACGAAGTAGCTACAGCTCTTACTTCGTGGGTCCTTACCTTCAGCAATGCAAGGTCTTCCTCCTTTAAGTGAGAATGTGCTTCTCTGATCAGAAGCCTTATATAGTACGAAAGCCCATTCTTGGACATGGGTCTCGAGGGTTTCTTGATGGCACACCATAAGGCTTCTGACTGTCCTCGAATAGGTTTAGACCTCTTCAGATAATATTTGAGAGCTCTGACAGGGCAAAGAACTCTCTCTAGTTCGTTACCTACCATGTTGGAGAGGCTAGGTATTTCGAACGATCTAGGCCAAGGACGTGAAGGAAGCTCGTTCTTTGCTAGGAATCCAAGCTGAAAAGAACATGTAGCTGATTCGGTTGTGAAACCAATGTTCTTGCTGAAGGCATGAACCTCACTGACTCTCTTAGCTGTTGCAAGGCAAACGAGAAAAGCAGTCTTGAGGGTAAGATCCTTGAAGGAAGCTGACTGGAGAGGTTCGAACCTAGATGTCATAAGGAACCTTAAGACTACGTCCAGATTCCAGCCTGGAGTGGAAAGACGACGTTCTTTAGACGTCTCAAAAGACTTGAGAATGTCTTGAAGGTCCTTGTTGGAAGACAGGTCCAAACCCCTGTGGCGGAGGACTGAGGCCAACATGCTCCTATACCCTTTAATCGTAGATGTTGAAAGGGATCTCTCATTCCTAAGATGAAGAAGGAAGTCAGCTATTTGGATCACAGAGGTATTGGTAGAGGATATTGAATTGGCTCTACACCAGCTTCGGAAGACCTCCCACTTAGACTGGTAGACTCTACGAGTGGAAATTCTTCTAGCTCTGGCAATCGCACTGGCTGCCTCCTTCGAAAAGCCTCTAGCTCTAGCGAATCTTTCGACAGTCTGAAGGCAGTCAGTCGAAGAGCGTGGAGGTTTGGGTGCAACCTGTCTACGTGTGGTTGACGTAGAAGGTCCACTCTTAGAGGTAGAGTCCTGGGGAAGTCGACTAGCCATTGACGTACCTCTGTGTACCATTCTCTTGCAGGCCAAAGGGGAGCAACCAGCGTCAGCCGTGTCCCTTCGTGCGAGACGAATTTCTGCAGAACTTTGTTTATAATCTTGAACGGAGGGAATGCGTACAGGTCGAGATGGGACCAGTTCAGAAGAAAAGCATCTACATGAACCGCTGCAGGGTCTGGAACAGGGGAACAATAAAGCGGAAGTCTCTTGGTGATGGAGGTGGCAAACAGGTCTATGGTAGGTTGACCCCACAACGTCCAAAGTCTGTTGCACACACTCTTGTGGAGGGTCCATTCCGTGGGAATGACCTGATTCCTTCTGCTGAGGCGATCCGCTGAAACATTCATATCGCCCTGGATGAACCTCGTGACCAGTGTGAGGTTTAGACCTCTTGACCAAATGAGGAGGTCCCTTGCGATCTCGTAAAGGCTCCTCGAATGGGTCCCTCCTTGCTTGGAGATGTAAGCCAAGGCTGTGGTGTTGTCTGAATTCACCTCCACCACTTTGCCTAGCAGGAGGGACTTGAAGTTCAACAGGGCAAGATGGACTGCTAACAGTTCCTTGCAGTTGATGTGGAGTAATCCTTGTTCCTTGTTCCATACTCCTGAGCATTCCCGTCCGTCCAAGGTCGCACCCCAGCCCGAGTCCGATGCATCCGAGAAGAGATGAAGATGGGGGGTCTGGATGGCCAATGATAGACCCTCCTTGAGAAGAAGATTGTGCTTCCACCACCGGAGAGTGGTCTTCATCTCTTGGTTGATAGGGATAGAGACTGCTTCTAGAGTCGAGCCCTTGTCCCAATGAGCTGCAAGATGGAATTGAAGAGGGCGGAGGTGGAGTCTCCCTAGCTCGACAAACAGGGCCAGAGATGAGAGGGTCCCTGTGAGACTCATCCACTGTCTCACTGAGCAATTGCTCCTCTTCAGCATGCTCATGATGCACTGTAGGGCTTGGTTTATCCTGGGGGCCGATGGAAAAGCCCGAAAATCCCGACTCTGAATCTCCATTCCCAGGTACACAATGGATTGGGAGGGAATGAGTTGAGATTTCTCTATATTGACTAATAGACCTAGGTCTCTGATTAGATCTAAAGTCCAAGAGAGGTTCTCCAGACAACGACGACTCGTGGAGGCTCTCAACAGCCAGTCGTCTAGGTAGAGGGAGGCTCTGATGTTCGATAAGTGCAGGAATTTCGCTACATTCCTCATCAGATGAGTAAAGACCATAGGAGCTGTGCTTAGGCCAAAACACAGGGCTTGGAACTGATAGACAACCTTTCCGAAAACGAATCTCAGGAAAGGTTGGGAGTCTGGATGAATGGGAACGTGAAAGTATGCATCTTTCAAGTCCAACGAGACCATCCAGTCCTCCTGTCTGACCGCTGCTAAGACCGACTTGGTCGTCTCCATTGTGAACGTCTGCTTGGTGACATACTCGTTGAGAGAGCTGACGTCCAGCACCGGTCTCCAACCTCCTGTCTTTTTGGCCACAAGAAAGAGACGGTTGTAGAAGCCCGGGGATTGATGGTCCCGGACTATAACCACTGCCTTCTTCTGCACAAGTAGCGACACCTCCTGTTGCAATGCTAGCCTCTTGTCCTCTTCTTTGTAGTTGGGAGAGAGGTTGATGGGCGATGTGGTCAGAGGAGGTTTGAGGCAGAATGGAATCCTGTAACCGTACCTCAGCCAACTGATAGACTGTGCGTCTGCACCTCTCTTCTCCCAGGCTTGCCAGAAGATCTTGAGCCTGGCTCCTACTGTTGTCTGGAGAATCTGAGAGTCAGTGCTTTCCCTTAGATGTCCTGGGTCCTTTCTTAGACTTGCCCCTGTGAGAGTCTGGACGGGAGCTTCCTCGGCTGGGAGCTCTACCACGAAAGGGCGGTATGAACCTAGTGGCCGGGGTATCAGCCACTGGAGAGCGATAAGTCTTGGGGACAGTGGTGGTAACCTTAGACTTACGAGCCGATGAAGCTACAAGATCGTGCGTGTCCTTCTGTATCAGGGCAGCCGACAAGTCCTTAACTAGCTCCTCGGGAAAGAGGAACTTTGAGAGTGGAGCAAAAAGGAGCTGTGACCGCTGGCACGGTGTAATGCTGGCTGAGAGGAAGGTACACAGTTGTTCCCTTTTCTTCAACACCCCTGATACAAATAACGACGCTAGCTCACCCGATCCATCCCTGATAGCCTTATCCATGCAGGACATAATTAACATGGCAGAGTCTTTGTCCGCAGGAATGTTTTCTTGCTGAGGGCTCCCAGGCACCAGTCGAGAAAGTTGAACATTTCGAAAGCTCTGAACAACCCTTTCAGAAGATGATCCAGGTCTGAGAAGGTCCAACAAACCTTCGAGCGTCTCATCGCAGTCCTCCTAGGCGAGTCCACCAGACTTGAGAAGTCAGCCTGGGCAGAGGCAGGAACTCCCAAGCCTGGTGCTTCCCCTGTGGCATACCAAACGCAACCTTTCGATGCGAGCTTCGTTGGAGGGAACATGAAGGAAGTCTTGCCCAGGTGTTGTTTAGACTGAAGCCACTCCCCTAAGGTCCTTAAGGCCCTCTTGGAGGATCTAGCTAGGACAAGCTTAGTATAGCTCGACTTAGCTTGTTGCACGCCTAGCGAAAACTCAGATGGAGGAGAGCGGGGAACAGCAGAGACGAAGTGGTCAGGGTAAAGCTCCCTGAGTAGAGCCAAGACCTTTCTAAAATCAACAGACAATGGAGAAAGCTTAGACTCCTCCACGTCTGATGAGGGATCAAGATGTGCCTCCTCATCATCCGACACTTCATCAGCAGAAGGTAGCGAAGCAAAAGGACCAGAATGCTGAACCGCAGAGTCAGAACGGGTAGGAACAACAACAGAGGTTTCCTCAACTTGAGGGAAAACCTGAGGTTCAGACTGCATAGGCTGAACAACAGTCGGAGCAGAAGGCAGGTGCAAGGGTGAAGGAGGTTGACTCCTAGCAAGAGTTGCACCCAAGGATTGCACCAGCTGAGCGGAGGACGGAGGCGGAGTAGTCCGTTCCTGTTCCTGAGAGATGAGTGGAGCATGAAGAGGTTGAGGCTGCGCAGAACAAGGTAAAGTTCTAGCAAGCTGAGGCTCCTGAGGCGCAAGTGCATGGTGTAGATGAGCTTGCCTAGATGAGGGTTGAACTCGGTGCAGCGCTGGTTGAGCAGACAGACTCACGGAGGGGAGAGGTTGTTGTACCCCAACCGAGAGTTGCACCACTGGTGGAGCAGCAAGGGGAGGAGGAGGAAGAGTGTAACTCTCCTGATCCCAAAGCAAGGGTTGCCTTAAAGAAGGCTGAGGCTGAACAACACTGTGAACAACAAGCTCCGAAAGTGGTTCAACATCGTACGCCTGGCAGATGGTGCTGCGACCAGGCGGAGCAGGTGCAGGCTGGGCGAGCACAGGCGGAGCAGGTGCAGGCTGGGCGAGCACAGGTGCAGCGAGAACAGGTGGAGGGAGTGCAGGAGGTGCAACACTCTCAGCCCGACACTCACGCATCAAGTCCGAAAGCTGAACTTGCATGGACTGAAGCAGGGTCCACTTGGGGTCGGCAGAAACGATAACAGACTGAGGTAAAGTCACAGTCGGGGTCTGTATAGGCAGAACCTTACTCCTCTTGGGCGGAGTACAGTCGACCGATGACAGAGGCGAGTCGGAGCTGAGCCAATGACTGCAACCTGGCTGAGCACTCACTGACTGAACTCTACGTTTAAGCGGTCTCGAGACCTGAGACCAACGTTTCTTCCCTGCATGAAGATCAGCGGACGAGAAGACGGGCTCAATCGTCTGCAGGTGGGAGTGACGGTCTAAGGAAGACACGCCCGCAACCACCGAGGATAATTCTGTGCGCCTAACAAGGCCTGTCGAACCCTTAAGCCCTTCGACATTGCTTCTCCCCTGGGCATGGGAGCTTGCAAGAGGTCCCGGACTGGGAGGACGACTGGCTCGCACAGAAAAATCCTCACGCACCACACTGGCACCACTAGCACTTGGCACTGCACAGACACTAGCACTCGTCACAGCACTGGCACTATTTCCACCCACTGCACTCTTGACCTTCAGTTCTTTAACCTCGGCCATCAGAGACTTATGGTCACTTACCACTGATTCTACTTTATCTCCTAAAGCCTGAATAGCACGCAAAACAGTTGACATATCAGGCGGAGGGCACACAGTAGGATCGGGGGTAGCCACTACAGGGGTAGGAAAAGGTAGGGGATCATGAGGTGAGGAAAACATAGAAGAGTGAGAAGAACTTCTCCTAGCTCTAGTTCTCTCTAACTTGGATGAATATTTTAAAAGACGTACAAAATCCAATTCCGAAAGTCCGGCGCACTCCTCACACCGATTTTCTAATAGACAGGGCCTGTCCCTACAGTCAGAACAAGCGGTGTGAGGATCTACCGAGACCTTCGGAATACGCCTATTGCAAGACCTACATCGTCTATGGGAGGGAGCTTGCGAAACGTCAGACATCTTGTTTCAAAGAGTAAGTCAAAGGGTGATCCAAAAACAAGCAAAAATTCATTAACCGTTAATCAGAGTTTATATAAAAGCTAACTAGCTAATATAAAAAGGATTCCAGTATGCGACAGCCGTTAATCTAAGAGAATACTTCACCAAATATCCATGAATAAACTCGAAGACCATGAGCGTATCCCAGAACGTCTAGCCGGAAGCACGACAGAGGAATAATTGAGGAGGTGTCAACAACAAATGATTGAGTACCTGGCCACAGGTGGCGCTGGTAAGTACACCCCCTTCTAGTATTGTGATAGCTGGCGTATCCCTCCATAGAATTCTGTCGGGCAACGGAGTTGACAGCTACATGATTATCGGGTAAGTTTAATATTGAAAAATAACATTTTTCAATATTAATCTTACCCGGTGATCATGTAGCTGATTCACACCCAGGGGGGTGTATTTCGTATTTCATTTTAGCAGTTATTCAAAATAACAAACATAAAATTAATAAGTACCTGGTAAGGAAGTCGACTTGAACAATTACTCTGCCTTTTTAAGTACGTCTTCCTTACTGAGCCTCGCGATCCTCTTAGGATGCTGAGCGACTCCTAGGTGCTGAAGTATGAAGGGCTGCAACCCATACTAAAGGACCTCATCACAACCTCTAATCTAGGCGCTTCTCAAGAAAAGAATTTGACCACCCGCCAAATCAACCAGGATGCGAAAGGCTTCTTAGCCTTCCGTACAACCCAAAAACAACAATAAAAACATTTCAAGAGAAAGATTAAAAAAGGTTATGGGATTATGGGAATGTAGTGGTTGAGCCCTCACCTACTACTGCACTCGCTGCTACGAATGGTCCCAGGGTGTAGCAGTTCTCGTAAAGAGACTGGACATCTTTAAGGTAAAATGATGCGAACACTGACTTGCTTCTCCAATAGGTTGCATCCATTACACTCTGCAGAGATCTGTTTTGTTTGAAGGCCACTGAAGTTGCGACAGCTCTAACTTCATGTGTCCTTACCTTCAGCAAAGCATGGTCTTCCTCATTCAGATGAGAATGAGCTTCTCTAATCAAAAGTCTGATGTAATAAGAAACTGCGTTCTTCGACATCGGTAAAGCAGGTTTCTTAATAGAGCACCATAAAGCTTCTGATTGTCCTCGTAATGGCTTCGTACGTCTAAAATAGTACTTAAGAGCTCTTACTGGGCATAGTACTCTCTCTTGTTCGTTTCCAACCAAACTGGACAGACTTGGAATCTCGAACGATTTGGGCCAAGGACGAGAAGGGAGTTCGTTTTTAGCTAAAAATCCAAGCTGTAAGGAACATGTAGCCGTTTCAGATGTAAATCCTATGTTCCTGCTGAAGGCGTGTATCTCACTGACTCTTTTAGCTGTTGCTAAGCAGACGAGGAAAAGTCTTCAAAGTGAGATCTTTAAAAGAGGCTGATTGAAGCGGTTCGAACCTTGCTGACATCAGGAACCTTAAAACCACGTCTAAGTTCCAACCTGGTGTGGCCAACCGACGCTCCTTCGAGGTCTCAAAAGACTTAAGGAGGTCCTGTAGATCTTTGTTGTTGGAAAGATCTAAGCCTCTGTGGCGGAAGACTGCTGCCAACATGCTTCTGTAACCTTTGATCGTAGGAGCTGAAAGGGATCTTACCTTCCTTAGGTGTAAAAGGAAGTCAGCTATCTGAGTTACAGAGGTACTGGTTGAGGATACTGAATTCGCCTTGCCCCAGCTTCGGAAGACTTCCCATTTTGACTGGTAGACCTTGAGAGTGGATGTCCTCCTTGCTCTGGCAATCGCTCTGGCTGCCTCCTTCGAAAAGCCTCTAGCTCTTGAGAGTCTTTCGATAGTCTGAAGGCAGTCAGACGAAGAGCGTGGAGGCTTGGGTGTACCTTCTTTACATGCGGCTGACGCAGAAGGTCCACTCTTAGAGGAAGAGTCCTGGGAACGTCTACTAGCCATTGCAGTACCTCGGTGAACCATTCTCTCGCGGGCCAGAGGGGAGCAACCAACGTCAACCTTGTCCCTTCGTGAGAGGCGAACTTCTGCAGTACCTTGTTGACAATCTTGAATGGGGGGAACGCATAAAGGTCTAGATGGGACCAATCCAGAAGAAAGGCATCTATGTGAACTGCTGCTGGGTCCGGAATCGGTGAGCAATAATTTGGGAGCCTCTTGGTCATCGAGGTAGCGAACAGATCTATGGTGGGCTGACCCCACAAGGCCCATAGTCTGTTGCAAACATTCTTGTGAAGGGTCCATTCTGTTGGGATGATCTGACCCTTCCGGCTGAGGCGGTCTGCCATGACATTCATGTCGCCTTGAATGAACCTCGTAACTAAGGATATGTTTCGATCTCTTGACCAGGTGAGGAGGTCCCTTGCGATCTCGAACAACGTCATCGAATGAGTCCCTCCTTGCTTGGAGATGTACGCCAAGGCTGTGGTGTTGTCGGAGTTCACTTCCACCACCTTGCCTAGAAGGAGGGACTTGAAGCTTCTCAAGGCCAGATGAACTGCCAGTAGCTCCTTGCAGTTGATGTGCAGTGCTCTTTGATCCGAATTCCACGTGCCCGAGCATTCCCGACCGTCCAGTGTCGCACCCCAGCCCGTGTCCGATGCGTCCGAGAAGAGAAGGTGGTCGGGGGTCTGAACAGCCAGTGGTAGACCTTCCCTGAGCAGAATGTTGTTCTTCCACCAAGTCAGTGCAGACTTCATCTTCTCGGAGATAGGAACTGAGACCGCTTCTAGCGTCATGTCCTTTCTCCAGTGAGCAGCTAGGTGATACTGAAGGGGTCGGAGGTGGAGTCTCCCTAACGCGATGAACTGGTCCAGCGATGAAAGCGTCCCTATCAGACTCATCCACTGTCTGACTGAACATCGGTTCTTCTTCAGCATGCTCTGGATGCATTCTTGGGCTTGACTGAT
This sequence comes from Palaemon carinicauda, assembly GCF_036898095.1. NCBI lineage: Eukaryota > Metazoa > Arthropoda > Malacostraca > Decapoda > Palaemonidae > Palaemon > Palaemon carinicauda. The sequence continues at coordinate 185,041,859 of NC_090728.1, read as the reverse complement.
TCTGAGGGCCGACGGAAAAGCCCGAAAAGCTTGACTCTGAATCTCCATACCTAGATATACTATAGTTTGGGATGGGACGAGTTGGGACTTTTCCATATTGACCAGGAGACCCAATTCCTTGGTCAGATCCAGAGTCTATTTTAGATTCTCCAGACAGCGACGACTTGACGCAGCTCTTAAAAGCCAGTCGTCCAAATAGAGGGAGGCTCTGATGTCTGCTAAATGCAGGAATTTGGCAATATTCCTCATCAGTTTGGTAAACACTAGAGGTGCCGTGCTTAGGCCAAAGCACAGGGCTTGGAACTGGTATACCACCTTCCCAAAAACGAACCTTAGAAAAGGTTGGGAATCTGGGTTGATGGGGACGTGAAAGTACGCGTCCTTTAGGTCTAACGAGACCATCCAGTCTTCCTTCCTGACCGATGCTAGAACCGACTTCGTCGTCTCCATGGTGAACGTCTGCTTGGTGACAAAGACATTTAGAGCACTGACGTCTAGCACCGGTCTCCACCCTCCTGTCTTCTTCGCCACTAAGAAGAGACGGTTGTAGAAGCCCGGGGATCGATGGTCCCGGACTATGACTACCGCTCCCTTTTGTAGCAAGAGAGACACCTCTTGCTGTAAAGCTAGCCTCTTGTCCTCCTCTCTGTACCTGGGAGAGAGGTCGATGGGAGTTGTTGCTAGAGGGGGCTTGCGCAAGAATGGAATCCTGTACCCCTCTCTGAGTAACTTCACAGACTGTGCGTCTGCACCCATGTTCTCCCAGGCCTGCCAGTAGTTCTTGAGCCTGGCTCCCACTGCTGTCTGAAGAAGGTGGCAGTCAGACTCTGCCTTTTGAGGACTTGGAACCCTTCTTCTTGTTGCCACGTTGACTAACGGCACGAGTACCTCCTCTGCTGGAGGTTCTGCCACGAAAGGGCGGAATGAACCTAGACGCTGGTGTGTCCATCCTAGGTCTAGGCACGGAAGGTAAAGCTGTGACTTTACGTGCGGATGACGCCACCAGGTCATGAGTGTCTTTCTGGATCAACGAGCCGGCAATCCCCTTGATCAACTCTTCAGGAAAGAGACACTTCGATAGCGGAGCAAACATCAGTTCTGACTTCTGACATGGGGTGACTCCCGCCGACAAGAAGGAGCAAAGGTGATCCCGCTTCTTGATAACTCCAGACACGAAAGAAGCCGCAAGCTCGCCAGACCCATCTCGTATGGCTTTGTCCATGCAGGACATGATGAGCATGGCAGATTCCTTATCCGAAGGGGAGGTCTTCCTGCTCAACGCTCCCAAACACCAGTCCAGGAAGTTAAAGATCTCGAACGCACGGAAAACTCCCTTCAAAAGATGGTCCATGTCCAAAGAAGTCCAGCAAATCTTGGAGCGTCTCATAGCCAGTCTGCGGGGAGAGTCTACCAGACTTGAGAAGTCGCCCTGGGCAGAGGCAGGAACTCCCAAGCCGAGAACCTCTCCCGTGGCATACCAGACGCTAGATCTGGAAGCAAGCTTGGCCGGGGGAAACATGAAGGATGTCTTCCCAAGTTGCTTCTTGGCCTGCAACCACTCTCCCAGTACCCTTAAAGCTCTCTTGGACGAGCGAGCGAGTACGAGCTTCGTAAAGGCAGGAGCTGCTGACTGCATGCCTAAAGCGAACTCAGAGGGAGGTGAGCGTGGAGCTGCAGACACAAACTGGTCCGGATACAACTCCTTAAACAGGGCAAGGACTTTCCTAAAGTCTAAGGAGGGAGGCGTAGTCTTGGGTTCATCTATGTCGGAGTGTTGGTCGTCCAAATGCGCAGCTTCGTCGTCATCAGAGATTCCTTCATCCGAATGCTGAGGAGGAAGCGGCAAAGGAGGAGATAAAAGCTGAATGGCTGAATCCGGCAGCACGGCTGCATGCGTAGCTGCACTGGATCCAGCATCATGCCGCTGTTGGTTAGTCTGAGAGCTGGCAACAACCAAAGCGGAGTGGTGGTGCGTGGTGGGGACCACCGTGGGTTGCGGAGACTGACGCACCGCGTCAAAACACGGCAGTTTGACTCCACCTTCCTGCTGATGCGGTAGCTCACGCACGTCGACGGAGGGTGCCGCACGTCGGCTAACGTCAACATGCATCTGGCAGGGTCGACTGCGCATAGGTGGTGGAGCTCTCACAGCCGGAGTGTGGGAGCAGGCAGCCGCAGTGTCAGCTGGGCGCACAACCGTGGCAGGTTGTAGGCTAACGAGTGCAGCGTCAACCTTCTCAGCATGATACTCCTGCATGAAGGAAGCTAGCTGAGTCTGCATAGACTGCAGCAAAGACCACTTAGGGTCTACAGCGGCTGGTGCGGCAACAGACGGAGTGATTGCCTGCTGCGGAACCACTCTACCTCTCTTGGGAGGTGTGCAGTCTTCGGAGGACTGCAGCGAGTCCGAACTGACCCAGTGGCTACACCTGGGCCGTTGGACTCGCTCGGAAGGGACCTTGCGCTTGAGAGGTCGTGAGACCTTGGTCTAGCGTTTCTGTCGAGAAACTTCTTCCGCAGACGAGGAATGAATGGGCTCACTCGTCTGTTTGTGGGTGGGACGATCTCGGCAAGATACGTCCTCAACCACGGAGGGAACGTCTGTCCGCTGATCAAGGCCTGTCGAACCCTTTGGTCGTACGACATTGCTTCTCCCCTGGGCTTGGGAGCTTGCAAGAGGTCCCGGACTGGGAGGACGACAGGCACGAACAGACGCACCCTCATGCGTAACACTGACAGTTTTCACTGCACTGACACTCACTTCACTTCCCACTGCACTTTTACCTTTCAACTTCCTGACGTCAGCCATTAGTTGATTGCGGTCATTCGCCAATGACTCAACTCTCTCACCAAGAGCCTGAATGGCACGCATCATATCCGCCATCGAAGGTTGATGAGAGCTAGTAGGAGGGTCGGGTGTAACCACTACAGGGGAAGGAATAGGTTGTGGGGCATGGGGAGAGGAAAAATCAATAGAGCGAGACGAACTCCTCCTGATCCTATCCTTCTCTAGCCTACGTGCATACTTAAGGAATTCTTGAAAATCGAATTCCGAAAGCCCAGCGCATTCCTCACATCGATCTTCCAATTGACAGGCTTTACCCCTACAATTGGAACAAACGGTGTGCGGATCGATAGAGGCCTTCGGAAGACGCCTAGAACAGTCCCTAGCGCTACACTTCCTGTACTTGGGTACTTGAGTAGGGTCAGACATCTTGAATTAGTCAAAGGGGGGAAATCCAAAATCTATCCAAGTCGTCAACAAATAATCCAAAATCTAATCAATGAAAGTGAGAAAGTATTGAGGATAACTTCTGCACAGCGAAAGCTAATAACTAGAGAGAATACTTCACCAAATAACGTGAAAATCAACTCCAGAAAACAACAGCGTATCAAGTAGGTCTTGCCGGTGGCACGACAGAGAGAAAATTGGTTCTGTGTTGACAAGAAGTACTTGAGTACCTACTCGACAGATGGCGCTGTTGATGTACACCCCCACCTGTATAGCGATCGCTGGCGTATTCCGCCCGTAGGTTTTTTCTGTCGGGCAGCAGAGCTGCAGCTACATGATCACCAGGTAAGATTAATATTGAAAAATGTATTTTTCCTAGCATACAAACTTGGAGCTATTTATAGGGGTATTAACTTTTGGCAATGCTGAAAACTACCCAAGACAATTTTAGAGAGGGATAACTACCCCATCCAATATTTAGCGGGTGGGGTAAACGGGCTACCCCGATTACTCACACCCTTCAGCTCAGTAGCCACTTTTGCTTTCTGGCAGGACTTCTAGGGGGACAGGGTGGCGGGCCAATTTGTATAAATAGCTCCAGGTTTGTATGCTAGGAAAAATACAAATTATCTCCAAATTTCCATTTGTTCCAACGCAGATACAAACCCTTTGCTATTTATAGGGGTGACTTACTCTTAGGACGGATGAAGTCCTACCAACTGGCCTTGGCAATGACCTGGCGTTCTCTTTCAATTGATCTTTGATCGAATTAGTAGGAACCCTACCCTAGCTAAAACTAATGTTGTTATGAGGTAACACACTGACAGCGGCCTGCAGAAGCTTGTGTGAAAGAGACTAGTAGCTTGTCTTTATGTAGGACCTTGAGTACAAGCACAGAGTTCTAACACTTAACCAATACCCTCCCTCAAAAGGTATTGGGGACGTAACAAAGTATATTTCAAATACTCAGGATGCATAAGGGAAATGAATCTTACCTGCAGAGGCGAGGTCAGCTATGCTGTAGTCATGCGGTTCTGTTTCTCCAGAGGGGGAGAAGGTGAAAGGAAGAAAGGAGCCAGACATTCTTTCAAATTCATCCTAGACTAACCCGGGTAACCTCAAACCTCTGCTACTTGTCCATTTTGGAGCTTGAGGCATTAGACTACTTGTTGTGTAGCCACCACAGGACCAATGGAAAAGGTTTCCATATTCCTGTGGGTTACATCTTGCAGGTAGTGGGCGGTGAAGGTCGTCTGACGCTTCTATACGCCTGCTTGCATTACCTGTGCCACAGAGCAGTTCTTCTTGAATGCCAGGGATGTTGCAATGACCCTGACATCATGAACTCTGAGTCAATTGGACGAAGGAGGGTCTGGACTGAGAGCATTTCCAATCACTTTCCTAACCCACGAGGAAATAGTATTCCTTGTGACCCTCCTCTTGACCTTCCCCGTGCTAACGAAAAGCGCTTGCACACGGGGGCGAGCTGCTGCTGTTCTTTTAAATAACACCTCAGACTCCTTACTGGACATAACAACAGTTGGTCTGGATCTTCGGTTACATAACAAAGACTCTCTATCCGGAATGGGCCGAACCTGGAGTCCAGCACACCCGGATTTTGAGTCTTGGCCATGAACTCAGGGACGTAGTTGAGGATTACTTCTCCCCATCTCCTAGAGTGGGAGATGTCAGCAGATAGACCGTGAAGTTCGCCGACTCTCTTGGCCAAAGCAAACATTAGCAGGAACACCATCTTCCACGTGAGGTGGCGATCAGAAGCCTGGCGCAATGGTTCATAAGGGGGGCCCTTCAGAGACCTGAGGACCCGAACTATGTCAAGGAGGTGGTAAAGTATAAGCTCTGACTGGGGACAAGCAAGCTCATAACTACGTATGAGCAAAGAAAGTTCCAACGAAGAATAAATGTCGACTCCTTTCAGTCTAAAGGCGAGAATCAAGGCTGAGCGGTAGCCTTTGACTACCGAGACCGAGAGAAGCATTTCTTCTCGAAGGTACACAAAGAACTCCGCTATAGTTGGAACAGAGGCATCGAGAAGAGAGATACCCCTTCTACGACATCAACCACAGAAAACTGACCACTTTGCCTGGTAGACTGCCTTTGTGAATCTCCTAAGGTGTCCAGCCATTCTTTTTGCAACTGGTTGCGAAAAGACTCTGTGTGAGGAGGTCGTGCCGTAGAGGGAGCTCCCTCGGGATCTCCGTGAGGAATTATGATGCCATAACGGAGCTATAGGAGTCATTTGCAAATTGTTGCCTGCTCTTACCTGGTTGAGGACTTTTCTCATCAGATAGAACGGGGGAAACGCGTAAGCATTGGCTAGTTTTATCCATTGTTGTTGAAAAGCATCTTGCCAAAGAGCTTGGGGATCTGGGACTGGGGAGCAGTATAATGGGAGCCTGAAATTCAGGCTGTTGCGAACAGATCCACAGGCGGGGAACCCCACAAAGTCAGGACTTTGTTGGCTATCAGAGGATTCAAAGACTACTCGGTGACAACTATCCGACTCGCTCTGCTCAGCTTGTCTGCTAGCACATTCCGCTTGCCCGGAAAGAAGCGAGCTGATACAGCCACCGAGTTGTCTTCTGCCAATCCGAGTATCTCTACTGCAAGATGGCACAGCTGCTGCGAAAAGGTACCGCTCTGTTGGTTCAGATAAGCTACTACTGTTGTGTTGTCACTCATCAATACCACAGAGTGCCCTGCCAGGACCTGGTGGAACTGTTTGAGGATAAGAAAGGCTGCCCTCATCTACAAGAGACTTATGTGCTGGTACCTTTCTGATTTAGACCACTGGCTGGAGATGTAATAGTGCAGCACATGGGGTCCCCCACCCTTCTTATGATGCATCCAGAAAGAGCATCAATACCAGGGGGAGAGACTAGAAGATCAAGCCCTTTGCAGAGGTTCGGATCCGCCAGCCACCACCTGAGATCCGGCCTTTCCTCTAGTCCTATATGGACTAGATGATCCTGGGATTCGCTGGACTGATTCCACTGAAATTTCAGACGCCACCGGAGAGATCTCATCCCGAGGCAACTGTTGGGGACCAGTCAGGTCAGAGAAGATAGGTGACCGCGAGAAGGCGAAGCCAACTCAGTACTGAGAGTTCTTCCCGTCTGATAAAGTCCTATGCTATCTTCCTCAGTCTCTGAATTCTTTCGTCTGATGGGAAGGCATTGTGCCTTAGGGTGTCTATGTGCATGACTAGGTATACCAGTTCCTGAGAGGGAAGCAGAGGAGGCTTCTCGAGGTTTACCACCAACCTCAGATCCTGGAAAAACTTTAGAAGCTCGTCTCGGTAGCGGAGAAGGACCGCCTCCGAGTATGCCAGAATCAGCCAGTCGTCCTAGTATCTTAGGAGACAGATGCTGACTCTGTGAGCCTCATACTAGGGCGAACACTCTCGTGAAGACCTAGGGTGCTGTGGAAAGACCGAAACACAGTACAGTACCCTGAACTGGTAATGATTGTGGTTGAGTATGAATCTTAGATACTTCCTGGAAGACGGATGGATTGGGATCTAGAAGTATGCGTCCTTCAGATCTAGAGTATCAATGAAGTTCTGCAGTCTTATCGCTTATCTGACAGTATCAGCCGTCTCCATTCCGAACGGGGTCTGTTCGACGAACCTGTTCAGAGCTGAGAGGTCGATGACTGGTCTCCAGCTTCCAGACACATTTCTCACAAGAAAGAGTCGACTGTAAAAGCCTGGGGACCCGTCGAGGACCTCTTGGAGAGCCCCCTTCTCCAACAAGGTCTGAGGGCACTCTTCTGTGCGGATCCCTTCACATAGGAGTTTGATGGAATTGGCACTCGAGTCAGTGGAGGGAGAGAGAGAATGAACGGGTCGCGATACCTTGAACAAATCACCTCAACCACCCAGGGCTCGGCCCCGTGGTGAAGCCACCTCTGCCAGCAGATTTGCAAGCATCCCCCCACACGTGGACAAATGGGAGGACTGCCTGTCCTGGTGGGAACGGCCTCAGCTGAATCCCTTCTTTCCCTTTCCTCCACGAAAGGCTTGCTTGGACCACCTTTGACCCTGTTGTTTCAGGTCTCTGGCCCTTTTTGGTTGCGGTTTTGGCTGTGGTCTCCGTTGTGGCTGAGAGTGGTAAGGTCTGGCTGTCAAGACCTTATGGGTAAGGGAAAACTGGCTGGACTTCCTCCACCTATCTGCCACCAGCTCGAAATCCTCAGGGTTGAACAGGGAATTACCTTCGAAAGATGCATTCCTTAGTATCACTACTTCAGCAAGAGGGAGATGTTTTTGGAATTTACCTATGACGGTATCTCTCCTCTTCAGGATGGTGTTAGCCCAAAGGGTCACCGCCTGATGGGAGAAAAACTCTATGGCCCAAGTGCCAGACAATAGGAAAGTCTGCAAAGACTTCCTGGAGGACTCCTGAGACAGATCCTTTGATCGAATCAGTTGTCCTAAGGACCCCAATAAGAAGTCGAGCCACGAAGTCGTCTGCATAGCGTACTTCACCCCCTTCTCCTGGTTGAGGATCTCGGAGGCCGAAAATGAGACTGGGAGTCCCATAAGCTTCTTGAAAGGCGTAGCCCTAGAGAGTGCCTCTATAGAGTGGTCGAGAGGCAGAGTTGGGAGAGACTCCCCAAGAATCTCTTAGTACCTCCTTTGAAACACATACGTATGAGGGAGGAGCATGGAGGATGAGTTGGAGTGGAGCGAGGAGGTGGACCCAGTTGCCTGGGTCACTGCCTTCTGTTTGGCACTCCTCAACCTTTTAGACCAGGGCAGAGCTGCACTGGCCCTCAGAGATTTCCGAGTACCGCAAAACTAGTCAAGGACAGTTTCCTTTCCATCTAGAGAGGCTACTGATGGATCTGGTAGCCCATTGAGGGATTAGATGCAGGATGAAACCTGCCACAAGGCATGCTCAGACTCCTTCCTATCATCCCCCGTTAGCTTGGGGCCAGCGATAGCTGGCAAAGCGTCGTCCTCGGGATGGCTTTGCCCTTCCACATCCAAACTCTCACCCATAAGAGGCCGTAGTAGGTCGTGGTCAATGGGATAGACCGGAGGCAGGGAAACTGCTGAGGATGTGCTTGCTTCCAGCTGCCTAGGAGCCAGCGAAGAGGGAAGCCTGGACGATGATTTAGGGATGGCAAATAAATCCTTCAGCTCCCTACTCCGAGGCAGGTGTTCCTCCGTCAGCGAGGGCCTAGAAGGCTCTCCTGGTCTACAGGCGGGATAGGAATCCGCCACTGGAGGGAGCACGTTGCGCCCAGTCGCAGGTCGTACCTCCTGAGGCACTTAACACCATATTTTTTAACCTTATCCCCATATTTTAAACACTTTCCGGATTGCCTGCTGTGGTTGTGCTAAACATGCCTGACATTTTCTGGGGATTCAAGAGGAAATACAAACCTTCCAAGTCTCATACAAATGACAACCCTTGAGCAAGTTTGAACCTTCATCCAAGATGCTCCCCGTTACAACTACCTTGCCTTGGCAGAAAACACCTTCAAGTTAAGAAATCAGTCCCTCATATGTTCTTACTTCTGGAAAATGCTCTCAAACGTGAAAAATTCGTAGATAATTTGTATTTTTCCTAACTATACAAACCTTAGCTATTTAATAGGGGTATTACTTTCGGCGTAGCTGAAATGATGAGCCATTAATTTTTAACGAGGGTTTATTACCCACACCGCTAGTTAGCGGGGGTAGGGGAGGGTAGCTTGTTAACACCCCACCCCACCACACCCTCTCACACACACCTGTGCTTGAGTTCACTTTGCTTTGAGGTAGGACTTCAAGGTGGATTGGGCTGGCGGGCAAGTTTGGTTAAATAGCTAAGGTTTGTATACTTAGGAAAAATACAAATTATCTACAAATTTGTCATTTGTTCCGTAACTGGAATACAAACCACACTACGTATTTAATAGGGGTGACTCACCCATTAGGAAGGGTGGACGTCCCAGCCAGTCTGGCTTTTGGCTTTGCCCGGGGACTCGTTATTTGAGTGTGTAAGCACCCAAGAAATAAGGAGTCCCTGCACCTTGCTAGAACTTTGCTACGCAAGGTCTGCGGCCTTCGCAAGCTGTGTGTGAAGGTATGAAGAAGTGTGACTCATCCTAGAAAGTTGTTCTCAAGTTCTTTAGATGGAAACTTGTAGACTAGGACTTTCCCAATACCACCTCGTCAGGGTATGGGGACGTAACAGTATTAATCTTAATGCTAGGAACACAAGGGAGCATGGTTTACCTGCAGTGGTTTGAGGTCAGCTATGCAGAGAACCCAGGATGCTGCTTTCCCCAAGAGAGGGGATGATGAAGAAAAGAATAAGGGACAGTCAAACCTTTTCATTCATGCAGACTAAAACCGGGTAACAATGCCTTCAACCTTCTGCTACTTGTCCAATAGGAGCTTGAGGTTTTAAATCAGCTGTTGTGCAGCCACCACAGGACCGATAGAGAATGTATCGTGTGGGTCACGTCTTGCAGGTAGTGGGATGTGAACATTGTTTGACATTTCCACACCTCAGCTTGAAGAACCTGCGTCACTGAAAAATTTCTTTTGAAGGCCAGGGATGTAGCTATGCCCCTGACATCATGTGCTCTGGGGCGACGTGACGGAGGAGGGTCTGGATTCAGTGCCAGGTCAATGACCCTGCGAATCCATGCATAAATGGTGTTCTTAGTGACCCTCCTCTTAGTCGTTCCTGTGCTGACGAATAGTGCAGGCAAACGAGGACAGGCTGCGGCTGTTCTTTTGAGGTACATCCTCAAGCTCCTTACTGGGCATAGTAAGAGATGGTCTGGGTCATCTGTTACAGTACGGAGACTAGAAATCCGGAAGGAGTCGAATCGAGGATCTGCTACTCCTGGATTCCGAGTCTTAGCAATAAACTCAGGGACGAAGCTGAACGTTACCACCCCCCATCCCCTTGAATGGGCAATGACATACGAGAGCCCATGAAGTTCGCTGACTCGCTTGGCCAAGGCCAAAGCTAGCAGGAATACAGTCTTCCAGGTTAGGTGGCGATCTGATGCCTGGCGTAATGGTTCATAGGGAGGTCTCTTGAGAGACCTGAGAAGCCGAACCACGTTCCATGGGGGAGGTCTCGCTTCCGACTGAGGGCAGGTAAGTTCATAACTACGTATGAGTAGAGAAAGTTCTAGCGATGAGGAAATGTCCATTCCTTTCAGCCTGAAGGCGAGACTTAAGGCTGAGCGATAGCCTTTCACTGCCGAGACTGAAAGGCACATTTCTTCACGTAAATACACGAGGAACTCCGCTTTTGTTGGAATAGTAGCATCGGGTGGAGAGATACCCCTTCCATGACACCAACCACACAAGACTTTCCACTTTGCCTGGTAGACTGCTGCTGAAGACTTTCGCAGGTGTCCAGACATCCTAATCGCAACTTGTTGCGAAAATCCTCTCTCAGAGAGGAGATGCTGGATAGTCTCCAGGCGTGAAGCCGTAGTGAACCTACGGCTTTGTGGAAGATGTTGGCATGTGGTTGTTTGAGTAGATTGTGTCGTGATGCCATAGCGGAGCTATGAGGGTCATTGAAAGATTGACCGATGTTCTGGTCTTGTTGAGTACCCTCCTCATCAGACAGAACGGGGGGAAAGGCATAAACGTGGATGTTGTCCCACCGTTGTAGGAAAGCATCTTACCAGAGACCCTTGGGGTCTGGGACAGGGGAACAGTACAGCGGGAGCCTGAAGTTCAGGGGCGTTGCGAAGAGGTCCACAGTCGGAGAACCCCACAAAGTCAGGACTTTGTTGGCTACTAGATGATCCAAAGACCACTCGGTACTCACTACTTGAGATGCTCTGCTCAGGTTGTCGGCGAGCACATTCCTTTTGCCCGGAATGAAGCGTGCCGATAGTGGTATCGAGTGGATTTCGGCCCACCTCAGTATCTCTACTGCTAGATGGGATAGTTCCTGCAAAAAAGTACCTCCTTGTTTGTTGATGTAGGCCACTATTGTGGTGTTGTCACTCATCACCACCAAAGAGTGACTTGCCAGGTACTGTTCTCGGAGAAGTTGGGCACCAAACTGATTGAAGATCTTCAGTTCTGGCCAAACTTTTCAGCTTACCCAGAATGTTACATGAGACTGCGGGATGAACATGCAACCCGTGAGGAAACGGTACCCAAAGAGGTTATTGTCTTCGAGCATGACAAGGCGCAAGCCATCCTCCTGAAAACCTTGAAAGGAGCCAGGTAAAACAACTCCAAAGTCTCAGCACTGAGCAAGAGACATCCCACCTTTCTTGCTCCTTCCTCCATCTCTTTTCCCTTTTCGGAGAAAGCACTAGACTTTGCCGTCAAGGCAGTCGACAAGGGCAAACCCTGCCCAACCCTAGAGGAATGCAAACCATTCTCTCTAGCACTGCCTGCCTGCGAGGAGAAGTGGAAGGATGTTCACCTAACCTTCTCCATCTCTAAGTTGGATCCAGAGATAGCAGGCCAGCAGTTCAATGAGAACCTTCCGAAGTTGCCAGACCATCTTCTGAGGAGGGAACAGGAGACGAAGGAGAGATTTGCGGCCTCCCTTTCTCATCAGAACTTCCTGGAAATGAGTGCAGGTCTACAGAACGCCCCAGAAATTTTCATTTTCCTGGCTAAGTCCCACATGGGTACCCTTGTGAAAGACATATGCTTTCCTCAGAGCGAGGAGATCCTGCAGAGAGTTCATTTTGGCCTTAGCGACCATAAGACACGAACCAAGGAAACTGATTACCTCGAACATCTGGGGTAAAAACCTTTCCCCACAGGAACTGGTCCAAAAGATCATAGCCAGAGCAACCACGGAGAACTAGAACCTTCTCCAAAAGTGGGGCATGAGCTCAAAGAGGAAATTTTCCTTGGATGGAGGTCCCCAGCCTAAGAATAAAAAGGCAAGGAGAAAATGCAGACCTGCACAACTTTCTGCCTTGACTATGACCACATTGCGTCAGACCACTCTCCAGATGGTCCCTCAACAGCTGGTAGCCCAGTCGCCAATGTTTAACCCCAACTTTGAGAGGCAGAAAGGAAATGGCCCCAAGAGAAGTTTGCCCGGAGGCGACTCCTCCCGGGGCCGAGTAGGAAGTGGTCACAAAAACAAATCCACAGGAACCCCCATCCCAAGAGGGGTTCCAGGTAGGAGGCAAAGCGTATCACTTTCGGGATCGCTGGACCTTCAATCCCTGTGCCCACAGCCTATTAACGAATGGACTCGGTTGGAAATGGAACAAAACTCCACCCCGTTTTCCAAAATTCTTCCAACACTCCACCCCCTCGTTAGAAGATTATACCTCAGAACTCTTGAACAAGAAGGTAATAAGGAAAGCGAAGTCCATCAAATTCCAGGGAAGGCTGTTTTGTGTTCCCAAGAAAGACTCAGACAAACTCAGAGTCATTCTAGACTTGTCTCCACTCAACGAGTTCATCGTGAACAACAAGTTCCGGATGCTTACTTGGCAACACATAAGGACCCTTCTACCAAAAGGAGCAAACACAGTCTCGATAGACCCAACAGATGCTCACTGGCATCTTCTATTGAGTCGCCCTTTCTCCTCCTACCTAGGATTCATGCTACAGAAGTAGTGTGTCTTCAGAGCAATGCCCTTCGTACTGAATACAGCCCCGAGGATATTCACAAAGCCGGCAGACACAATCGTCTAGCAGCTACACTCCGAAGGAGTTCAAGTACTAGCATATCTAGACGATTGACTGATATGGGCAGCATATCCAAGACTACTTGTCTGCAGGCAGCCAACTAAGTGATCCAGTTCCTGGAACACCTGGGCTTCAACATCAATCGCAAGAAGTCTCGCCTTCCTCCAGCTCAGAAGTTCCAATGGCTAGGAATCCAATGGGACTTAAAGTCACACCACCTCTCCATTCCATCCAAGAAGAGGAGAGACATAGTGGTATCTGTCAAGAGACTAATCCATCACAAGAGGATTTCAAGATGTAAACAGGAAAGAGTATTGGACTCTCTCCAGTTTGCGGCAGTGACAGACCCGGTGCTAAAAGCACGTCTAAAAGATGCGTCAGGAGTCTGGAGAAGATACGCATCAAACGCTCGAAGAGATCAACCAAGGTTGACCCCGACCCTGTTGCGCATGCAGTTAAGGCCCTGGTCAACAGCCAAGAGCCTAGCACAAACATTTCCCCTGTAACCACCACAACCATCTGTGGAAGTACATACGGACTCCTCCTCGAAAGGCTAGGGAGGCCATTCTCACAAGAGAAAAGTGCAAGGGAATTGGTCGCACCAGTTCAAAACTTTTCATATCAACAATTTAGAAGCTCTGGCAGTTTTCCTGACGTTGAAGAACAATCCACATCAGATTGGCCCTGAACAACGAAGTGATAGTAAAATTTCTAAATCGACAAGGCTCGAGACCATCTCACATCAACCATGTGATATTAGTCACCTTCCACCTGACAAGGAAGAAGGGATGGCACCTACCAGCAGTTCACCTACAAGGGTTACGCAATGTGACGGCGGACGCTCTATACAGGTGAAAGCCCATAGAGACAGAATGGTCCCTAGACACAGACCCATTCTCCTTCACCCCGGAAAAAGTCTCGGAACTACAGACAGACCTCTTCGCAACGAGCGACAAGAAACTACCTCTTTATGTAGCCCCTTACATGGACCCTCAAGTAGAGGCGATGGACACCATGTCCCTCGACCGGAACAGGTGGAATCACATTTACCTGTTTCCACCAACCATCCTCCCTGCTAAGAGTCCTCGACAAGCTAAGATCCTTCAGAAGGCCAGCAGCAGTGGTGGCCCCCAAGTGGCCCAAAAGTAATTGGTTCCCTCTAGTTCTAGAACTGAAACTGAAGCTGTTCCCTCTGCTGGACCCAGCATTATCCCAACTGGTCCAGAAGTCGACTGTCTACGCTTCATCCTCGAGAACCAACAACCTACATCTCAATTTTCTAGCCCTAGCGGCGAACAAAAGGTTTAGAATCTCGAAGGATAAAGTTGACTTCATCGAAGAGTATAAGTCAGGTTCGACTACGAGACAATATGAATCGCCATGGAAGAAATGGGTGTCCTTCGTGAAATCAAAGGAACCGACAGAAATATTGATAGATTTCTGTCTAGCTTTCTTCATATTCCTACACGAACAAAGCCTGGCTTCTACTACGATTACCTCGTGTAAGTCGGCCCTGGCTAGACCCCTTCTGTACGCTTTTGGAATGGATCTCTCTAGTGATATCTTTAATAAGATCCCAAAAGCATGCACTAGACTCAAGCCAGCAACCCCACGAAAGCCCATCACGTGGTCTTTGGACAAAGTCTTGCACTATGCTTTGAACCTAAACAATGAGAATTGTACTCTAAAGGATCTAACGCAGAAAGTAATTTTTCTGCTTGTCATAGCCTCAGGAGCTAGACACAGGAGAACTGAACCTCTTTCCTGATCCTGCCTTTCTTGCCAAGAATGAGCTACCCACCAAGAGGTGCCCACTGAAGGAAGATACCACTCTGTGCCCAGTAGTGTGTCTTAAGGTCTGTCTTTGAAGAACTTCAGACTTCAAAGGAGGACAGCTCTTCAGAGGCAAAACCTCAGAATCAAACTTATCCCTAAGACAACTGAGAGCAAAGCTCACCTACTTTATTCGCAGAGCGGATCCTGACAGTACTGTACACCCCCAGGTCACGATCCAAGGAAAGTTGCTTCTTCGTTGAACTTCTTTCAACATATGGACTTTGCAAGACTCCGCTCATACACTGGGTGGAGATCATCCAGGGTCTTTTACAAACACTTTGCGAAGCAAGTACATGAAATAAAACATTTTATGGTAGCGGCGGGTTGTCTTACAAAACCCGTCATCTAGCGCTGCGATAAACAGTGAACTGCTCTGGGACTTTCCAGTGCATCGGGTGCATGGGTACACTTACCCTCGTGTAAATCACAACGATGATTAACACACTGTTCCATATAGGTGCATATCTGACCAATAACACCAGTGCCGAGTGAACGTTTGCATCACTGTGTTTATGCATTCCCAAAATCTGTATAAGTCAGTCAGATTTGGTTTCACATCTCTAATGAGTGGCATTACTGTATTACAATAATGAAATCACATATTTTTTCTACAAGAGAAAATATGGACCCTGATGTGTTTTCAATGCTGGATCAGATTTATACCCTATTGTAACTACATTTGATAATCTAGTTGCAAGGTAAAACTAAACGTATTTGTGTCTTATTGCTGCTATCTCAGTTGCAGACAAATAAAACATGCTAGAGTTTTAATTAAACCCTAGAAGGGCCCAACTTGAAATCAGGATACAGATTTCCAAGGTATGTGAAAGGTAATCTCTTTTACCTTCCGTTTCTATGGAAATTCAAGCCTTGAATCCTTATTGTTGATGTCGACACTTTCCCTGCAGGGGGCATGAAGAACTAAACCAGTTCCAGGTTTAGTGGAAATGACAGTTAACTGGAATTCTACATACAGGTCTAGCAGACCAGATAAGGCAATCCATTCAAGATGGAAGGCACATACACAATCCCACAGCTACAGTAATTTCAAGTTAATTCTCTAGTATGCCTCCATCAGGACGACATGGCCTGAGCCCAAAAAACGGATTTTGAGCAAAGGGAAAAATCTATTTTTGAGTGAGAGCGCCAGGTCGTCCTGATGGACTCTCCCTTTCCTGATCCCTCCCAAAATTACTTTATCTGCAGCCATTTCTGCTTAATGACAAGAAAAGGAATGGTGTCATAGTAGTATTGGGGAAGGAGGTCCACCGGATACCTAGATCGGCAACCCCCTTCTTTCGCCACTCTTCCCCCTTTCATCAAAGAGTTAAATCTATTCGGGGTGAAGATTGCTATGTGTTGTATCTAGTATACGTACGTCCCCTGATATTATGGGATATCCTTCACTGGATACTCGCACCAGGAATTAGAATCCTGGAGACCTTCGGTTTAATTCTCTGGGAATATCACTGTAGCAAATATCCCTTAGAAGGCTACCTCAAGGAACCCTTCCAACAGGACGACATGGCATTCTCACCCAAAAATAGCTTTTAGCACTGGGTCTGTCACTGCTGCGAACTAGAGAGAACCCAATACTCTTTCCTGTTGGCATCTTGAAATCCTCTTGTGTTTCAATAGTCTCTTGACAGATCCTGGTGTCTCTCTCCTCTTCTTCGGTGGAATGGAGAGACGGTGTGACTGTAAGTTCCAATGGATTCCTAACCATTGAAACTTCTGAGCTGGAGAAAGGCGAGACTTCTTGCAATTGATCTTGAAGCCTAGGTGCTTCAGGCATTAGATCACCTTTCCGGTTGTTTGTAGACAAGTCGTCTTGGATGCTGCCCACACCAGCCAATCGTCCAGGTATGCTACTACCTGAATTCCTTCTAAGCGTAGTTGTTGGACGATTGTATCCGCAAGTTTTGTGAATATCCTTGGGGCTATGTTTAGCCCAAAGGGCATGGCTGTGAAGACATACTTTGTCTTCTGTAACCTGAATCTTAGGTAGGATGAGAAGGGGCGGCTGACTGGTAGGTGCCAGTAAGCATCTGCCAGGTCTATTGAGACTGTGTACGCCCCTTTTGGTAGAAGGGTCCTTAGGGGTTGTAAGGTAAGCACCCGGAACTTCTTGTTCTCAATGAACTTGTTGAGTGGAGACAAGTCTAGAATGACTCTGAGTTTGTCCGAATCCTTCTTGGGAACACAAAACAGCTTTCCCTGGAATTTGATGGACCTCGCTTTTCTTATTACCTTTTTGTTCAAGAGTTCTGAGGTATATTCTTCCAACAAGGGGGTGGAGCGTTGGAAGAATTGTGGAAAAGGGGGTGGAATTTTGTTCCATTTCCAACCGAGTCCATTCTTGATTAGGCTGTGGGCCCAGGGATCGAAAGTCCAACGATCCTGAAAGTGGAAGAGTCTCCCTCCTACCTGGAGCCTCTCATTGCTGAGAGGTTCCTGAGAACTTATTTCCGTGACCGCGTCCTCCTCTACCCCTTGAGGGGTTTCTTGAGGAACCTCTTTTTGAGCCTCTACCTTTGTAAGGTTGAAAGGAAGTTGTGTGCCTCTCAAAACCTGGGTTAAACACAGGTGATAGAGCTACTAGCTGCTGAGGGACCATCTGGAAGGTGGTTTGCGGCTGAGCTACCATTTGAGGCACTGTGGCCATGGTCACGGTCGGAAGTTGTGCAGGTCTACGTGCTTTCTTTGTCTTCCTGTTGGGGACCACCATCTGAGGATGATTTCCTCTTGGAAGACATGCCCCACTTTTGGAGAAGGTTCCTATTCTCCGTGGCGGCTTTGGCGATAACCTCCTGAACCACATCTTGTGGGAAGAGGTTCTTGCCCCAGATGCATGAAGTGATCAGCTTCCTGGGTTCATGTTTGACCGTTGCTGTGGCAAACACATGCTTTCTACAGGCCCTCCTGGACCTGACGAAGGCATACAAGTCCTTCACAAGGGTACCTATGTGAGACTTGGCTAAGCCCATATACATGTCTGGGGCATTGGTAAGGCCTGCACACATTTCCAGGCAGTTCTGATGAGACAAAGAAGTGGCTAGTCTCTCTTTTGTCTCCTGTTCCCTTCTCAAAAGATGCTCCGGCAGCTTTGGAAGGTTCTCATTGAACTGCTGACCTGCTATCTTTGGATCCAAAATAGAGACGGAGAAGATTAGATGAACTTCGTTCCACTTCTCCTCGCAGGTAGGCATGGCTAGAGATAATGGTTTACATTCCTCTAGCACTGGGCATGGTTTGCCCTCATCGACTGGTCTCATGACACAGTCAAGGGCTTTCACCGAAAAGGGGAAAGCTCTGGAGGAAGGAGCAATGAAGGTAGGATGCCTCTTGCTCAATGCTCAGACTTTGGAGTTGGTATATCCGGCTCCCTTTAGGGTCTTGGATAGGATAGCCTGTGCCTTGTCATGCTCGAAGATAATGACTTCCTTCGATACCGTCTCCTCACGGAATGCTGGTTCATCCCGCAGTCTCACGTAACACTCTGGGTATGCTGAAAAGCTAGGCCAGAATTGGAGATCTTCAAGGGGTTTAGCCCCCAACTTCTCGGAGATATAGAGCTTCCCATTCATCATGGCCATGTGCTCTGTGTACCTCCAGGGGTTGGTTTCGGAGCAGTGAGGTAAGTCAGATACTCTAAGAGGCTTAGCAAAGCCTATGGAAGCGCCAGAGCGTTTCCCTTCCCTTACCTCTTTCTTCGTCTCTTTGAGATCTTGCTTAATCTCCTGCTGTTCCTTCCGGAACACTGCCAACATCTGCTGGATGGACTTTAGGAGCGCTTCGCTCCTGCTGATCTGCAGATCCGGTTGGGGAGTTGGGGCTGAAAAGGTTGACGGCACAGGTTGATATGCCGTCACGGAAAACTGAGGGTCCTCAGTTACCGTCGAAACGGATCCATCTTCCTCCGTAGGTGGCTGAACCACGTCTTCTTCAAGGTCCTCTTGTAGAAGGTCCTTTTCGGTGTCGGTAGACACCTCCGACATCTGCTCTTGGTGGATGTCCATGCCTTCCAGTGCCTTATCAATGTCTGCGTCCGCTGTCAGCTGGATGAAGGGAGGCATGACCTGTTCCTGGGGCACAACCACACTGGATTGGGCCTTAGGGAACAGACGGCACCTCAAAGATTCATTAGGTAGGTAAGGGCCCGGAGAGTTCTTCTGGAACCCTCTTACCCACCTCCGAAGAGTTTCTCTTACTGTATCCCTTGACTCTGTAGAGTCAGGGATGTCTTCTCCAAATCCTTCGCTCATCAAGGCCGAGCAGATGAAGCAACCCTTTGGGTCCCAGTACCTCAGGGATCCAGATACGATGCAGCAGGGGGCATGAGCCCTGCACATCGTATGCCCACAAAAGTCCTTGCTCTTGTGGTTGCAGAACACGACTGCACACCACCATTGGCTCCTCCTGTAAGGAAAGAAAAGGTGAAATGAGTATTGAGTTATTTATATCATTGATATAAATGCATACTTATGAAATAGTAATACTTACTATTATATTTAATAGCTTAGGATAGTAAGCTAGAAAGGAAATAGGAAAGACACATATGTGTTTCCTCTCCCAGGCAATTGCTGGGACCTCCGTCAATATTAATATTTAATTTCCCTATAAGGGAAAAATACAGTGGAATAACTCCCGTACATAGAGCCGGAGTCAGTGAATATTTACACTAACTCCTCCACTTGTAGAATATTAATACTGAACGGTGATTTATAAGTGTCACGATAATCAAAGGATTCATCAGGGTGTTGAGGGAATACTTCACCTCAACATATTATATGGTCCCAACAATAGACTGTGAAAGGATACACATAATATGTTAGAAATACTTGTATTATTGTATACTGTAGTTTTCTAACTGCTGTATTGTTAAATACTGCAGATATACTGGCTACTGTATTGTTGTATACTGTAGTTTTACCGGTATACTACCGGGGTTAGGTTAGTGCCTGGCAGCACTAACTGATAGAGAGAGAGAAAGAATAGAAAGGAGGATTTCCCATTATTATGGTTTAGCACAATAATTGGAAGTGTAAGAGGGCTACTGCCACCTACTGTCTCCTTCCCAGAATGAGAGTTCTAATGGAAAGGGAGGAATGCACCTGATTCTAGCTTCCATCCAGCCACAACTTTTGCCGCCGACTGTACTGCCGGTTGCAAGGTTTGTGGATGGCAGTCCAAGAGAGGACTGAAGAATTCTCAACAGTATAATGGGTTTCCCACCGGCAGCCGTCAGGGCCCGGTCAGTCTTTCCCCCCGGGGCATTCGCTTCCAGTGAAGGAAGGACATAAGGGGAAGTTGGCCAAGGCGGCAACCCAACCGTCGCTGGTAGGGTCCCGACTGGCAACTTAGTCAACCCGGCAAGCCGGGATGATTGTAGAATACCGGCCAAAAGAACATTGTGACAGCTAAGCCGACACTGAAGGACAGAGGGGGGAGGAAAAAGGGTCTTATAGTTTGCAGGGGAGAAAGGCGGCGGCAAGTATGCCGCCTACTTTCGGCTGCAAACCAAGGAAGCATGGCTTCCTATGCCGCCGACGTCGTGGTCGGCAGAGGAATAAGAATTCCCGTCGGCGACATTGTCGGCTATAAGACATGTCTTATATTCTACAAGGCAGAAAGGCAGCGGCAGGTATGCCGTCTACTTTCGGTTGTAAACTAAGGAAGCATAGCTTCCCATGCCGAAAACGTCGTGGGCGGCAGAGGAATCACGATTACCCTGTCGGTGACATTGTCAGCTGCAAGACAATACACCCTGAGTTACCATCATACTTCAAAGCCGGGATACTTGGCGGCAAAGAAGATAGACGGTAAAAACTATCTAATTCAAGCCGGAGTTAACTACTTAGTGGCGATGACAAAAGATAGGGTTGCCGCTTGGGATGGCAGCACTCAGGGGGGAGGAAGGGTTTATCCTCTTTTCTCTCAAAGAGAAACGTATCGAATTATACCAGTAAATTCTAGGGGATATATATCCCCAACCGAATTAATAGGAACGATACAAGAAGTTAAACAATGGGATTTACATTACTAATGTATACAGAACGGGTTAGGCTAGCCTAACTCGGGTGGGGACCGCGGCTACGAGTGATACTTTCATATACGATGAGAGCCCCCTCATCGTATACGAAAGTAACATTACATATAGCAAGAGGAAATATATGTATGCAATCTTCACTAGTATAATTTGCCTAACTAGCTAAAAGTTTTTTTATAGCTAAATACAGGGAGCGTCGCACTACTAACTAAATAATTTGTATTTATGACGTGCGACAGCAGTCTCAAAATGGCCACCTCCGGGGTTGGCTGTGCTCCACTTAACACACTTAAATTATACAAATTTAACCGTGAGAAGGGAGCTGTAAATTAGACACAGGAAAGATCAAATACTCAACTTTCCAGAGGATGAAGATGCTGGAGATTGCATGATAATAATCCAATAAACCATAACAACACCGAGAGAAACGTGGGAGCGCACTTAGCTTAAATGCTACAGTTGAAAGGAATGATGCGCCGTAGTAGTACGGGGAAGGAGTCCACCTGGTACCTTGATAACGGCTCCTCATTCATTCGCCACTCTTCCCTCTCAAAGAGTTAAATCTATTCATGGTGAAGATTGCTGTGTGGTATCAAAAAATGTCCCCTGATTTTAAGCGATATCCTTAAAGATATATTAAGGATACTCGCACCAGGAGTTAGAATTCTGGAGACCTATGGTTAATTCTCTGGGAGTATCACTGTAGCAAATATCCCTTAGAAAGTTACCTAAAGGAACCTTCCATCAGGACGTCATGGCCAAGCCCAAAAATTCTTAATAAATCTACAGTAAAATGTAATCATCCCTAAAAATGAGTGGACCTCTGCTACTGAGGTAGGACATGGAGCATCCAAAATTGCTCTTAACTTTTTTGGGGATGGTTTTATTCCTTCTTTTGATATACAGTAACCTAAATATTCAATACATTCCATATTTAAAACTGTTTTACTCTTACTTTATCTGTACATCATAAGATTGCAACACCTTTAAAACTTTCGTGAGTCTCTCATCATGCTCATCTGTATATTCACCACTGACAACTATATCATCCATATATACAGCAACACCTTCAATATTACATAAGATCTGTGAAATAAATCTTTGAAAAATCCCAGGAGAAGAGGACAAGCCAAATGGCAACCTCTTGTATTTATATATCGCCTTGTGTGTATCAATAACTAAAAACTCTTTGACTTTGTTCTTCAACAGGTATCTGCAAATATGTATTCTTCAAATCAATTTTAGAAAAAAAATTTGCCTTTACCAACACTGCACAACAGTTCATCAATTTTAGGCAAAGGGTATTTATCACATTGTATTTGCTTATTCAAATGCTTAAAATCTGCACATATGCAAATTTCTTTCTCGTTTTCTTTTAACACAGGTACAATAGGTGCAGCCCATTCACTATGAGAAACAAGATTCTATAATATTTTCACTTACTAGTTTATCAATGGCCACTTCAACCATTTCTTTATGGTAAAATGGAACAAAGCGTGCTTTTACAAACTTTGGAATAGCATCATTCTTTAAATCAATTTTTGCTACAATTCTAGAAATAGGTTTGCCTACATCGACATTATAATCTTCAAACACTTGTTCAACACTTACATTATGAACATTGTTAACCTTAGTATTTTCATCTGATCCTGCCAAATAAATACCAACATGTTTCATTAGATTTTTTCCACATAAATTTGTGTTACAGTATTTGAACCAACAACATAAAAGACTTGCGATACCTCATATCCATTATACACAACAGGAGTAATCCCTTTTCCCAAAAACTTTATACTAAAATCATCATAAGCCTGTAAGGGTTTCTTACATTGTTCAACTTTCAATTTTAACTTCTCAACTCAATCTTTATTCAAAGTTGAAACAGTAGCACCAATATCAATCTCAAATGGAACTTGCATCTTATTAACCGAAAAATAAAATTGCTCAGCATGAACAGCATAGATTTTATCTCTTGACAGTTAACAATTTATCATCCTCATCATCATCATCACTTAATGATACGTCTTGACCATCCACCATCTTTAGTTTTCCTACTATTAAACTTGGGTTTACTGCTTAAAGCCTTCTTGCTCGGTTTATTTGAACCCTTAGCTGTACCTTAATCACTCTCTCTTTTGGCTTCTTTACAAACCTTCTGTAAATGACCCTTTTTATGACAATTATTACATGATAAATGCTTAAATCTACAATAAAAGCTGTCATGAGAGAAACCACAATGTTGACAAGATAAACCTACATACTTTCTTCTCACAACCTGAACCTGTGACTGAACCTCCTATTTCTCACTTACAAATGCTTTTTCCCTATTTAAAATTCTCTCCAAGATAGCCTGAGAGGTCATTGCTTGGAGATCTATGTCGAGAGCCACTAAATTTGAAAAATAAACTTCGGCATCCACAGCCATAAATAACTGATCTCTTATTCTACTGTCAAATTGGTTGCCAAAACTACAATGCTTTGCTAGAGCCTTTATATCAGCATACCATTCTTTTACACTTTCATCCTTCCTTTTTCGTCTTTGCTGGAAGGCTATCAAACTTCTGTGATAAGAAGGCTTAATAATAAAATAACCTTCCACCTTAATAACGGCTCTCCTCCGATTCTTGCCACTTTCCCTTCTCGAAGCGAAAACGCTATTCGGGGTGTAGATAGCTATGTGGCGTGTCAAGAATACGTCCTCTGATATTATGCGATATCCCTAAAGGCGAAAGCCAGGGATATTGGCGCCAGGAGTTAGAATTCTGGATACCTTAAGTAAAATTCTCTGTAATATATCACAGTAGTTAAATATAACCAAGGAAGCTACTTTAAAGGAACTTCCATCAGGATGACATGGCCTGAGCCCAAAAATAAAATGACCTTCCAATAAACTGAACCAAGTCATCATAAGACTTTGTGTGGGGCAAATCAGGAGCACAAAGATTGCCTAAAACACTAAAAACCTCAGTACCCAATGACACAAGCAGGGGATTTTTTTTCTTATCAGCCTCAGTAACATTTAAATGACCAAAATGTGCCTCTAATAGGCTTAACCATAATTCCAAGGAAAATTTTGATGGATTAAAACAATCAATTCCAATCTGATTCGATGACGACGACATTGTGGTCATATACTGAAATCTTACTAGTAGACTATTCAAAAACACTTAGGCCTAGGCTAATGTAGCCTAGCACACAAACACCTGACGATTCGTTATGCTAGGATAGCAAAAAACGTATGATAGGCTTAAAGAAACGTGCCCAAAACTGCAGCAATATCATACAGGGCACTCAGGCTTAAATCCAACACCAGCCTAGTCGCGATGAATCATGCGGCATCAATCCAGGATCCGATTAGGCATAACCACGATAGCCTAATTCCGGCGTCGGCAAACAAACATTTTCACCTACCAGAGGTCTTGCAAGGTGAATGTATTTAAGCCAGTACTTTAATCAAACTTGAGAGGTTTCCCATATCCATGGCGGGTTCACTTGTTGCCATTTGTAAAGATTTACTCAATAACAGGCAGAAATCATGGCTTCCAGTTTATCGTTGGGAGGTGGGGGTGCCGGTCCGCTCAACAATATGAACGTTCGAAACACAACAGCGGGTATAAGTACAATGAAAACAAAAGAGGTGCAATAAAGGGCATAACCTTATTATAAATAAAGGATTATATCACATATATCATAACAGGCATAATAACTCACATATCAGTCAATCAAAATGTGAATTATGTTTTTCATTAAGTCCATTGTTTACATCCGAGAGACTCAAGGGGACTTATTGCACATGCTTAGTGTCTGTGCATTTACGATGACGTACTGTCAGGTGTTTTTTTAAACCAATTAACAGCTTACAAGTACTTCTTCATAAGTTCCCGGATGTTTATTTACATCACCCATTTATTTCCCACCTTCCCCTTCATTTTCAACTTGACCACCATCACGTAAAGACGTCTCTAAGAGGAAACGTAAGGGAAGTACATAAATCTCTTTCAAAATTTAGTGTAATTTCATTTATGCCGGCAATTGATCATGAAAGAAATGCTCTCTGTTCAGTGTAAAGCTACTTTTACTCATGTGAAATTAGAAAATAACAGCGAAAAAATGCCTCACAGGTCCGATTCCGACTTAATTTTAAGGAAAGACCACCACATTTTCTACTCCAAAACTTCACTAAAGATTGAAAAAAATAAAAAGACGGTGGCAATTGTAAGGAAAATTATTTGCGATTTAATTTTTCATAATAAAGGATTTATTTGTGATTTACTTCATCATAATGTAAGGATTTATTTGCGATTTACTTTTAGTTTGTGACCAGGGAAGGAGGTGTCCGGCTAGCAGTTGAGACCTAGGAAGGTTTGTGATATGGGAAGGTGGGTCCAGGCAGCTTGCCTGCGGCTAGGTGCTGTGACCTGGGAAGTGGGTTCCGGGGGGGCTTGCAACCCGGCTAGGGGTTGTGACCTGGGAACTACTAGGTTACGTCAGGTGGGTTTGTTAGGTTCTGTACCATTTTAAAAACAAGGGAAAGGCGAGGGTGGATGGACTGTATCAAGGATGACCTTCAATCAAAGGGATTAACTGGTGATGAAGTGTGGGACAGAGGTAGATGGAGAACGTTGGTCAGAAACATCGACCCCACATAGAAGTGGGAAAAGATGCAGACAAAGAAGAAAAAGAAGAAGAGGAGGAAAGGCCCATGCCAACTGAAATTGATGGCTACAATACAACTCGAAAGAACAATTTTAAATAATCAAGGTATGGCCCGTTTTCAACTACTTACATGAACCATATAATTTTACAACTGGTTATCTTGTGCTTATCTTGCCTTTCTGACCATTATTATTGCTACAAATCACTTGTTTATGACATTTCCCTACCAGAAAAACCCCAGTTTCCCACTAAGGTCCCTCATAATTGTCTTCATATAAGGGGGTCTAAAAACGGACAAGCGGGTGGTTTACCCCAATAATCGTGGTCAGAAATGCATAAAACACAACATAGCGAGTAGGAAAAATATACGGTTCATGTATTTGGCTAGAAATTAAAGTACAGTACCAAGTATCAACCCTATCAAATAAGGATGTCTCAAACCGTGTCAAGAAAATCGCCTATATAAGCTAAAATGATGTATTATAAGAGTCATCACGCTAGTATTAGGAATTAAGTTTATTACTTTAAAGACTTGGTGTAAATGAATATAGACATTCAAGTCGACATTGGAATAGCTGTAGATGGTTAAGTTACTCAATCCCTTGTGCACTTCAAATTTAATGCTGGTTTTTCGAGCACTCAAATATGATGTCCCAGGATTGTAGCAACAGTTTTCATCCAGTCTGCAGATATAATAAAACCACTCAAGTAAATCTTTAAGTATTAAATTGATCAGTTATGAGGTTATGAATTGACAATTAGCATGAGTGAGCCAAACAATTCTATAAATTTGTTTACTCGTGTAATGCACATGACCAACATATATAGAATCATGTCATTCTCATGCACTTATCATCAAATAATGCTAATGCTAGGTATGAAATTGACGAGTTTGCATTCTTATATCATGTAAAAAGTTTTCTAGAGGCTGAACGGTTTTTCAATAACTGCGAGATAACTTCGGTAATATTTTGTTAGAATCCAACCCAGCCATTACCACTTGCCAATACATAGGAGCTTGAAGTTTTTCTTTTTCCGCGAGCAAAGCAGGCGCACGGCAGAGCAAAATCCACCGCCTTTGTACTGGCAAGCAGTATTGGTTGGATAGTACCCAAACTTCAGTAATTGTACATAATAAACCCACTCAGCGCTTTTGTTGTTATATGTATTTTTGTCAGGTGAAACACGTGAAAAAAAAAAAAATTCTTGTCAATTACATTATCCTCGCAAATACGTGAGAAAAAAATTAAATTGACTACTGTAAATAAAGATTTTTTCTAAGTCCTTTTTTTATCTTCACAGTGACACGGAGAGTAGCTCCTGTTACTTCGTATGTTCGTTTCTATTTTATTAAGCTCCACCCCTTTGCGCACTGGGATAATTTTTGCCTGATTGCGCTAAAGTCGTGGTTATCCATGACCTTACTGTGCGCGTGAAAAAAAAAATGTTTTTTTTTCTCCCGTTTTGCAGGCTCTGTAATATGAATTAGCCTATCAGAATCTAGATACATTATAATCTCACCATTTCATTGGTCCTTGATGAAAAACGTTATTCATGCATATCCGTGAAGCCCGCTCATTTTCAAATTACTAAGTATTCCTTGACCTCTGGTGACCGGTTGCCCGCTTGACCGTTCATTAGTTCATTGATGGCGACTCTGTGTACTGGCTGTGAATTTACCCCACACGAGGCTATTAAACTATTTTTAACAAATAACGAAGAAACTTTAAAATTTTTGCGTAATCACGCTGTGCTTCCTTTAGAGATACCTTGCCCAAAGTATTACAAACCGTGTTCTTTGCAACCTGATCGTCATTGTTGGCAGTGTCCCGGTAAATTTATTTTTGTTTTAAGCATTTATATTTTTTATATATTTGCAGGTAGAACCTTGGCGTTGTGACCTGGGAAGGGTCCCGCCTAGGGGTTGTGACCTGAGAACTACTAGGTTGGGTTAGGTGGGTTTGTTAGGTTCTGTACCCTTTTATATATTGTGTAAAGGGTATATAGAAAAATGCTTTAAAATACACATTTTATTTAATTAATTTACCGAAAAATAATGTAAATTAATAAAAATTTTTATCTATCGATTTCTAAGGGTTTGCAGTGATATTGTAGGGGATTTCGGTAATTTTCAAGGGGATTCCTGTAATTCGTGGTTCCTGCGTAGCGCAACATACGGCTGAGCAAAGATCAGTTGAACATTCAATAGAAAACGGGACACTGAAGAAAATGGGCTAATGATAGTTTTCCTTAAGTGGTGTTCCTCATATTTATTCATGAAAAAACATTTTTATCGTTATTTTTCTTGTTGTTTTCTTGTGTTTTGCGGTTATTCTCTTCCGCAGTTCGATATTTTTCAGTACCCAACCTGATGTTCTCTAAATTACTGTTGGGTGGTGATACTCGGAAAACGATATATTTGCTGAAGTTGATAACATCAGAACAACAAGAAAACGAAAAACATATTTTTTCATGAAAAAAGCGCTGGGTGGGTTTATTACGAAAAATTACCCAAACTTCTACGGGCATAGGCTATTTGATACCCAAAAGGCAAATTGAAGATACTCAATAATGTGTTCACTTTCAGTATTAGGCTACTCAGAAATCTATAAATTACATTACTCGCATGCATTACTCTTGTCATATTTTAATTCCTATTCATAAATCAATTAGGTTAGTATCGATATGATATAAGAAGTACGGACTAACCTCAGCTTACCGGCTTGTTTTTGCCAGGCAAAGGCTCTACGTAAGTGTGCAGACCGTAGGTCACTGCGCCAGGTGTAGGATATGCTCACTAATTGGTTAATTTAAAATCCTTCTAAGAACTCATTGTAGACACTACATCAGAATTGCTTTCAAAGCAATATCTCACTGTCTATACAGGAAATATGTTTGGATAAGAACTATTTCATGGATGATGGAGGTCACTTCCGTTAGTATGCTGCAGCTACAGGTTCAGGTTCAGTCGCAGCCTATGCAACGGCGCCTCCAAACTTTATCTTCTTGTACTGTTTTGTCTTTTCCTCCACATCAGGTTTAATACTTCTATTTTCTTTTCTATATTTGTTTCACTAAATAGAAATAATCCTACTACTTTCTTTAGGTCTTCCTCGTATGGTTGTAGCTCAATTACTTCATTCCTTTCTTTTCTATATTCATGGCAAAAAAAGAAAATTATCAAATCTTCCTCCTCATTTTCACAAAAATTACAGTTTACATTCCCACCATTGAGTCTATTTACAATAGTTAGTTTTAACGTATTAGTTCTTGCTCTAAAAAATATCACTGAAGCAAATGTATTGTCATAGAGTAACTTTTCTTTAATTTCTTTTTTCCACGTTCTATATATTTCTCAGCTTACTTCCATTTGCTTCATGGAAGTCCTGTTAGTATACTACTCTAAAGATAAACTAAAATTACACTAGATGTCGGTTCCGTTACTTGACGTTCAATTCACAAATACAAGTTTTGATTTTGAGAAACTAGTTGTTTGCTTGTTTGTAACAAGGAAAATAAAAACAGCATAAATGTATGTTATTACACGGAATTAACAATATAGTTAAATACCATCTACCATTCTAGCTATGGTAAAACGAACATTACCAAACATCACGGTTGAAATATGTTAGATTAGTCGACTATTTTTTATTTAGTGTTAGATTGGCCAGCATGATTCACATTTATATTAATGCGTTGTGCCTAGTTTGTATGAAAAACTTTCCGAAAGGTTGTATTTGAAGAACATCGTATTAATATCTTGCTCATTGTGATGGTGAGGGAATCTTTACGAATTTTATTAGCAACCATACTGACATATGAAGATAATCAGTGATTGGTTCTATTAATAATTAAAATTTCACAGCCGTTCTGAAAACCCAATGCACAATTGTTACATAATGTTGTTGTTGTTGTGGATTAATGCCAACAGTTCTTATTGGCAAGGGCCATTCCCTAAGGTTCTTCAAAGATAATAATCTTCTCCAAGAATAGAAAATCCACTCCGGTCAGTTAACTTGAACTGACCGGAAAGCCCCTCTCTACAACCATTTATGTAATATTTTACTGTTTTTCTGTGTTAGAAAAAAAATAACACCTAGATTTTTTAAACAATTAATCATAAAAGATAAAATTTTTAAAATTTAAAAAAGGCAAAACCAATTGAAATTACACCATTTCTTGTGATACAAATACAATAGCTTCTAAGTTTTTTTTATCGTAAATCGCGAGGAAATGGCGTAATATTAAGTGCTCAGAGAGATTGCAAGTCTTTACTGCAACATTACGAAAGATTAAGGAAAGAAAGGAACTTCACATATCTTCAACATAAATATCAAGGACAACCATGCTCTTTACATAAAAACTGATAGGAAACCACCAATGTTGCTTTTTGATCAGCAATACATATAGTATTTACTATAACATATATAATATATATAACCAGAGAAAATAGGAGAGTAACAGATTTTAAAACAGTAATGTAATTAATCATTCACCTTTAGTTCATCCGCTTATGAATCACAACTCTAACTTCACGACCTCACTACATAAAAATCAGAAATACTAATTTGATCTCTATGCCATTCTCACCCTTCCCGTACAGTATATGCTGGGGTACTATGCTT
Organism: Palaemon carinicauda; assembly: GCF_036898095.1. Lineage (NCBI taxonomy): Eukaryota > Metazoa > Arthropoda > Malacostraca > Decapoda > Palaemonidae > Palaemon > Palaemon carinicauda. The sequence continues at coordinate 185,011,797 of NC_090728.1, read as the reverse complement.
TCATTCATTAATATTAATGAGAAACACCAGAGTTGGGCAAGAAGATAGTCAACAAGCTTGTGACAGCAGCACCACACCTCTAGATTTCACAAAGTATAAGGGTACTTGAAACAAACCAGCATCAGTAGTAGTAGGTTGGCCAGGGCACCAGCCACCCGTTGAGATATTACCGCTAGAGTGTTATGGGGGTCCTTTGACTGGCCAGACAGTACTACATTGGATCTTTATTTCCGGTTATGGTTCGCTTTCCCTTTGCCTACACATACCTCGAATAGTCTGGCATATTCTTTACAGATTCTCCTCATACACCTGACAACACTGAGATTACTAAATTTTTCTCCACCCAAAGGGTTAACTACTACACTGATTGTTCAGTGGCTACTTTCCTCTTGGTAAGGGTAGAATAGACTTTTTAGCCGTGGTAAGCAACTCTTCTAGGGCAATCCAAAATTAAACCAGTGTTCTCTAGTCTTGGGTAGTGCCATAGCCTCTGTACCATAGTCTTCCACTGTCTTGGGTTGGAGTTCTCTTGCTTGAGGGTACACTCTGGCACGCTATTCTAATTTCTCTCTTTCTGGTTTTATAATTTTTTTTTAGTTTATATAGGAAATATTTATTTTAATGTTGCTAGTCTTAAAATATTTTATCTTTCCTTTTTTCTTTTCCTCGCTGAGCTATTTTCCATGTTGGGGCTCCTGGTCTTATAGCATCCTGCTTTTCCAACTAGGGTTGTTGCTTAGCAATTAATAATAATAATAATAATAATCATCATCATCCATCATCAGGCATTTGACCAAAATCATAACCCTTCTCAAGGTGTTCTAAAGGATTTCTAGATAGCAAAGAACTATATTCAGATTGGAAATGTCAGGCCAGAATGCTTTCTTTTTTATCAGAATCTCTTGGTAAAGTTTTATTACTAATATTGAACGTATATTATTTTACTGCCATTTGATTGTATTAGTCTAGTAATTTCACTGATATAATGTTTTAAAATCTTGTGCTACCTCAAAAGCTATGTACTGTTTAATCAAATACCTTTGTTGATAGATCTAATATTTTCAACACCTAAATAACATTAAATATTTACTATTCAGAAAAGAGTGAGATTTATTTCAACTCCCTGATTAATACACCAGCTTTTGGAAAACACAACTAAAGTACTGTAGATACTGTATAGGCTACAATAAGGAGAAAGAGGATGAGGAAATCTGTCGCTGTAAAGTCAGCTGTCATGGGTTGCTAATTTTAATAATTTAAAAATATCTATGATAATGACTGATATTTTTGAAAACTGCTATGACAACACAGTATTACAGATCTATACAATACATAGTATTAACTACTACCTAAAGGAAACAATTATAAATGCTGTCTTACACAGCTCTTCTGAATGATGATGGGAAGTACATACATACATATACCAAGGCACTTACCCAATTTTGGGGGCTACCAGACATCAAACAAATTAAAAAAGGGGGACCTTTCCTCTCTGCGTTCCTCCCAGCCTGACAAGGGACTCAACCAAGTTCGACTGGTACTGCTAGGGTGCCACAGCTCAACCTCCCCCGTTATCCACCACAGATGAAGCTTCAGAACGCTGAATCCCCAACTGCTGCTACCTCCGCGGTCATCCAAGGCGACAGGAGGAAACAGCATGGCCTACCGAAACTGCGTCACAATCGCTCGCCATTCATTCCTATTTCTAGCACACTCTCTTGCCTCTCTCACATCTATCCTCTTATCACCCAGAACTTTCTTCACTCCATCCATCCACCCAAACCTTGGCTTTCCATTTGTACTTCTCCCATCAACTCTTGCATTCATCACCTTCTTTAGCATACAGCCATTTTCCATTCTCTCAACTTGGCCAAACCACCTCAACTTGGCCAAACCACCTCAACACATTCATATCCACTCTAGCTGCTAACTCATTTCTTACACCCGTTCTCACCCTCACTACTTTGTTCCTAACCCTATCTGCTCGAGATACACCACCCATACTCCCTCAGACACCTCATCTCAAATACATTCAATTTCTGTCTCTCCGTCACTTTCATTCCCCACAAATCCGATCCATACATCACAGTTGGTACGATCACTTTCTCATACAGAACTCTCTTTACATTCATGCCCAACCCTCTATTCTTTACAACTCCCTTCACTGCCCCTAACACTTAGCATCTTTCTTTCACTCTCTAACGTACATCTGCTTCCACTCCACCATTTGCTGCAACAACAGACCCCAAGTACTTGAACTGATCCACCTCCTCAAGTAATTCTCCATTCAACATGACATTCAACCTCGCACCACCTTCCTTTCTCGTACATCTCATAACCTTACTCTTATTCACATTAACTCTCAACTTCCTTCTATCACATACCCTTCCAAATTTTGTCACTAATTAGCCAAGCTTTTCTTCCGAGTCTGCAACCAGTACAGTATCATCCGCAAACAACCAATTTACCTCCCATTCATGATTATTCTCGTCTACCAGTTTAAATCCTTGTCCAAATACTTGAGCATTCACTTCTCTCACCACTCCATCAACATACAAATTAACCAACCACGGCGACATCACACATCCCTGTCTCGGCCCCTCTCACCAGCAACCAATCGCTTACTTCATTTCCTATCCTAAAACATGCTTTACTACCTTTGTAGAAACTTTTCACTGCTTGAACCTTCCACCAGTTCCATATAACCTCATCACATTCCACATTGCTTCCCTATCAACTCTATCAAATGCTTTCTCCATTTCCATAAACGCAACATACACCTCCTTACCTTTTGCTAAATATTTCTCGCATATTTGCCTAACTATAAAAATCTGATTCATGGGAAGTACATACTTATAAAACCCCTGCTATATGGAATAACAGGATGTCCAATAGCAAACCAAAATATAAAATAACAAAAAACACATCAAACTGAATAGAAGAAACCCTTTCAAGTAAGTTGTTGTTTCTTTGTTATCCCCCAAACATTTGCTATGATGAGGTAAATGTACTGCACACCAAAGAAGAGCATTATTACTCTTCTGAGTGGATTTGAAATTTTCTGGCATCCTGACATCCAAGGTCACTGATATCTACTCTTCTGAGAGCACCACTTCAGCAGAAGCTTTGTCAGGTGGTGCAATATCTTTGTCATTGTCCACCATAGTATCTTCTACAGTAGTTCTGCTTACGGAGCATCTGTACATTTTTTGCTGTGGGGGAGTAACGTAGTGATCGGTAGTTGTTGACGCTGCATTTTCATGTTTACATACTCATCAGCGGCAGCTCCCTGCAGGAAAACACTCATAAGGTTGAAACTCCGATGGAATTTATCAAACCAGCGCTTGGTGGCATGAAATCCAGTTGGTTTGTTGGGAGATGTCATAGATAATCCTGGTTCTGAGTTGTCGTTATCACCCTCCGTAAACTTGCCAATTAAGCTTCCTGGCCTTCTTGCATATTGTGTTGTTATCCAGTGTAATGTTCTTTCTCATACAGCCACGAATCAAAAGTGCTAATGCTGACTCTATTCTTACGATTGCCTTATTGCGGGAAGTCACCACCCTTTCACTATCTGTTACAAGTGACATTTACCATCTTCTTGTGATGAGTGGAAGACTCATTGATGACGTAATAACAACCACCTGCAATTTTACAATGCTTCTCCCATCCTTATGCATGTCCAGTGGTTTCATTTTCTCCGATATACTATAGCAAACATCTTCCTGGCATTTAGGTCCACTGCCATTAGGCTTAGAATGTGCAAGATGTTTGATTGGCATCGTAGGGCTTAAAGAAAATTTACACTTTCACAGAAAATAAACCATACAACATAGATAGAAACATGGAGCTACAGTTAACCTGAGAATGATCCTGCAGTTATACATGCAATCAGTGCCAATGATACTGAACAGCATTATATGATTGTCATGTCTCCTCTACCAGTCAATAGTGTGCCCTGTACAAAATCATTTGGACAAACTGGGTCGTGATCCCTTATCTCCCGAATTTCTTTATCCATTCAGCTGCGGAATTCTTGTATCACCTAAGACATACTCCACATTTTCTCTTAATATATTCTACTTAATGTGTTATATGATGCAATAACTGACAGTATTTTTAATTATTAATTTTCAGGCTCATTAATGACCTTTTAATGAAAAAACAAAAAAATTAAAATCTTGAAAAATATATGGATTAGACCACAGAAAGTCGCTTTATAGATTTACAAACAATAAATCAAACAATCCACTGTTTAAAGAGGGCACGATGGGTGAACCTTCACATGGAGGGGGATTACTGCAATTATCATGAAATTTACCTAATCAGGAAACTTTTTATGCAATTTTTCTAATATAGTGGCCTCCTTGTAATACTAATCTTACTGCGTCATTTACAGTTTAAAGAAAAGGCGACTGAGGATCAGATGTCCCATGGTGCTTAACTACTACTGTATTGTATATCAGACTAAAGACTGTTAAACCAGATCATTTGGGACATGTATAAAATATGTATGCTATATGATTCACAATAGAGGAAGTGAGGAGAGCACTAGATGAAACGAGAGTAGGAAAAGCATCGGGTATGGATGGTGTGAAAGCCGAGATGTTGAAGGAAGGGGGTGTGACTGTACTTGAATGGTTGGTGAGATTGTTTGATGTGTGTTTTGTGTTGTCAATGGTACCAGTAGATTGGGTCTGTGCATGTATTGTACCACTATATAAGGGTAAGGGAGATGTGCATGAGTGTTGTAATTCAAGAGGTATTAGTTTGTTGAGTGTAGTTGGAAAAGTGTATGGTAGAATACTGATTAATAGGATTAAGGATAAAACAGAGAATGCAATCTTGGAAGTACAGGGTGGTTTTAGAAGAGGTAGGGGTTGTATGAATCAGATTTTTACAGTTAGGCAGATATGCGAGAAATATTTAGCAAAAGGTAAGGAGGTGTATGTTGCGTTTATGGATCTGGAGAAAGCATATGATAGAGTTGATAGGGAAGCAATGTGGAATGTGATGAGGTTATATAGAGTTGGTGGAAGGTTGTTGCAAGCAGTGAAAAGTTTCTACACAGGTAGTAAAGCATGTGTTAGAATAGGAAATGAGGTGAGCGATTGGTTTCCGGTGAGAGTGGGGCTGAGACAGGGATGTGTGATGTCGCCGTGGTTGTTTAACTTGTATGTTGGTGGAGTGGTGAGAGAGGTGAATGCTAGAGTGCTTGGACGAGGATTAAAACTGGTAGGCGAGAATGATCATGAATGGGAGGTAAATCAGTTGTTGTTTGCGGATGATACTGTACTGGTACCAGACACAGAAGAGAAGCTTGACCGACTAGTGACAGAATTTGGAAGGGTGTGTGAGAGAAGGAAGTTGAGAGTTAATGTGGGTAAGAGTAAGGTTATGAGATGTACGAGAAGGGAAGGTGGTGCAAGGTTGAATGTCATGTTGAATGGAGAGTTACTTGAGGAGGTGGATCAGTTTAAGTACTTGGGGTCTGTTGTTGCAGCAAATGGTGGAGTGGAAGCAGATGTACGTCAGAGAGTGAATGAAGGTTGCAAAGTGTTGGGGGCAGTTAAGGGAGTAGTAAAAAATAGAGGATTGGGCATGAATGTAAAGAGAGTTCTATATGAGAAAGTGATTGTACCGACTGTGATGTATGGATCGGAGTTGTGGGGAATGAAAGTGATGGAGAGACAGAAATTGAATGTGTTTGAGATGAAGTGTCTGAGGAGTATGGCTGGTGTATCTCGAGTAGATAGGGTTAGGAACGAAGTGGTGAGGGTGAGAACGGGTGTAAGAAATGAGTTAGCGGCTAGAGTGGATATGAATGTGTTGAGGTGGTTTGGCCATGTTGAGAGAATGGAAAATGGCTGTCTGCTAAAGAAGGTGATGAATGCAAGAGTTGATGGGAGAAGTACAAGAGGAAGGCCAAGGTTTGGGTGGATGGATGGTGTGAAGAAAGCTCTGGGTGATAGGAGGATAGATGTGAGAGAGGCAAGAGAGCGTGCTAGAAATAGGAATGAATGGCGAGCGATTGTGACGCAGTTCCGGTAGGCCCTGCTGCTTCCTCCGGTGCCTTAGATGACCGCGGAGGTAGCAGCAGTAGGGGACTCAGCAGTATGAAGCTTCATCTGTGGTGGAAATGTGGGAGGTTGGGCTGTGGCACCCTAGCAGTACCAGCTGAACTCGGCTGAGTCCCTGGTTAGGCTGGAGGAACGTAGAGAGTAGAGGTCCCCTTTTTGTTTTGTTTCTTGTTGTTGTCGGCTACCCCCCAAAATTGGGGGAAGTGCCTTTGGTATATGTATGTATGTATGATTCACAGGTTTTGTTTTAAATACTTTCCTTAAGTAACATATCACTCATCAATGCAACCTTCACTAGTAAATATGAATTTACATCATTTACTTCATGTTACTGGTTCAAATTTAAACATACATTAAGAAAATTATTGTTACATACTACATTTTATAAGTTCTTGACTGGTTAACCATGAAAGTTCTCCAACTCAAAAACATTTTGACTTCAAAATCAAAATTTCTCACTACCATAGCTGGCTTAGTAATATGCTGTATATGTATACTTATGGACTTCATTAATTTATGCATTTTTTTCCCATGTAACAAGTTTATAATGCAGTATTCCCAGATATCAACCACACAATATCTACTGTACTCAGCGAGGTAACACAATAAATTCAAATTTACGTATTCCTAATGTTAATTTAAAAAAAGGTAACCAGACTCTATCAAATACTAGCCCAATAAACCTGGTATCAAATAATATACTATTGATGAAGTGAAACCTACAAAATTAATAGACACATAAGTGAGTTACAAACATAGCAGTATGTAGATTTCCCATGTTGTTTACGGCATATTCAAGTATTTATACGGCAATATATTATAATGTGGGTCCATTAAAGTGGTACTAGTCCCATACAAAGCATATAGCAGGGTTTTTGGGAACCATTTATTTTTTCTTTAACATGGATTAAAAACAGCATTTCTTTGCAGTGGATATTCGGTCCAACTGACTAAGAAATTCTAAACCATATTGCAGATAGGCCTATGTAAAGCAGTGCATGTGAGACTTCAATGCTAATGGTAGAACGGCTTTATACTGTTCATGTACAGCATATAGATGTACAAAAAACATCATTGATGTGCATTACAGTACTAAAAATACAAGTAAAGCAATAAATTCAAACAAAATATACAGTACAACAAGCAATGAGAATACTCTCATGTTCCCATCTCTGAATTAACATCAGAAAACCAAAATAAAGGACAAATTATAATTTGTAAAGACCAAAATGATGTTCTTAAACATATAAAAAAATCTGGAAGAAGCTGTTCACAAAAATATAAAAATTACCATCAACAACATGCATGATTAATATCACTTACGTAAAGGACGGCTTTCAAAATGCCGTGATACCAGCATTGATGGAAAATATGTTCCTGGTTTTACTGTCATTCCAAAATTACAAGAACCTGTCCAAATATATTTAACAAATCATTCACTAACACCATGGTACTGTAAAATGAGTTAAGGCCTATAATAATATTCACGAGTTGAAATACGTTCATATAAATGTGTTAAATAGACCTTTGTCTGATTGCTAGAATATCGTTTGAAAAGGATTTTTGGTGTTTGTCACAAACTCAAGAAATACCAATGAAATGGCACATGTGATTATTATTAATTAATGGAGGAAGCAGCAATAAAATTGCTCATTTTTAATATAATTTATAATTATTATTGATACAAAACTTCAATAAACAGTACAAAAGTTTCTGATAGGTTAGACAGGAGAAACAATCATGCGAATTGCCATTGTTTTGTTAAATCTTTTTTTTTTATTTTCTGACATATAAATGAGTAGAACACAGTTAAATTATTATTCATTAGTTTAACTATAGCAATGGATTGTTTTGAGATTTGGTTGAAATTACAAATTCTATGAACTTCAGTATATTATCCTAGTATGTTTTTTTTTTTTAATAAAAGTTGATCTGCAATAAAACAAATACAGTACAATGAACAAATTTTATGCTTTCATTAATAATGCAAGGGGATATTTATCTTGGTTTCAAAATTTACAGCTAAGAGATAAATGTTTCTAGGATGGGTTTTGCTTAAAGTGTATTTTGCAAGAATATTTTAGTTTAGTGTTTCTTAAATATTTCCATATTTTTTTTGGTTGACCATGAGTCTTTTAAGTATTTGCAAAGGTATGAACAGCACTTATAGCCATGCCTGAGTAGACTGAACTGGGAGACTTATACGGCATAATTGGCCTTTGCTTTTTGATCGTGAATTGAGGATTCCAATTCCTTATGATCAAGGTCACATTTTGCCCAAAATGACAGCAGCTTCTTCAAAAAGGTTTTAAAGATAATTACCCATGAAACATTACTATAAATATAAATATATTATATAAAACATATTTATATATATACAATAACATGAGTAAACATTCAAGCTTGACTAGAAGTACTTTATGATTTTCTGCGATAATAGACTGCTACATATGAACCAGGTTTCTGAATGATCACCAAGCCATAGTGGTCGATTCCAGAAGATGTACTAGGAAAAAATTCTTAATACAAAACATTTGGTTCACATCTACTGTATAAGTATACAAAAGGCAACTGTGTAAAAGAAAAGGATGTTATTCATTAGAAACAATTATATGCTATTTGAAAGAAGAGGGTTCCTCAAAGGAGACATACATTATTCATGATAAATGATAACCATTTACCCCTTTTAACAACAGAAGCACAACCTTAAAATACGCTCGATCTTGATCACCTTCAAATTCGTTTCATGCAATCATTCGTAGAAAAAAAATTTAAATTTTAAATGTTTTTTTTTTTTCTTTTTTTTAGTGGTGGTTGTGGGAGGGGTTCTGATTCACTTAAACTCACCTACTTAGCTACAGATAGTTTCATCCTAAACCTACTGTTACCTCATCCTCTAAATTTGTTTTTAAGATTTAGTATTATTTTACAGAGTAAAATGTAAAAATGCAGGTGCAAATGGTGGGGGGGGGGAGGGCATGGTAGTTTTTGATAAATTTCTTTACCACCAACAACCGAGGATATTTCCTTTTTCTGCTCTAAGAACTTTTAGATTTTGGAATTAAAACAGTATTTCAACTATATTCACTACGTATTACACTTTCTCAACTGTATGATTGTGTACTTACCAGACACTACTTCATCCCAATCTCAAATTCAGAGCAATCATTACCATTTAAAGTATGGATCTTATCAAATTGATCTCAATAGCAGACTGCAGACTTGAATCTTCTTTACCAGGAGAGAATTACTCTCCGGAAGAGTAATCCTGTTACTCGAGCTACATTAAAAGAAATAGTTTAAGAGGGTTATAATAATTCATGCAATTGTTATGAACGTTTAGTATAACATTTACCAGCCATAAGATGAGTCTAAAGTAAGCAACTTTTTCATTCCAAGTTTTATACTTTTAAATCGCCGCACTGATACTTCAGTGATAGTCTTTCAAAATGTAGCACTCCTCAGAAATGAAAAAATTATATAACGTAACTTGAAAGACTAGTGCCAATACCAAGAAAGTATAATTTGCTATTCTTAAAGAACTTGAAAGGGAAAGGTTTGATGTTCAAGTGGTAACAATGAAATTAGAATATATAAATGATACTATATAATAAAAATGTTATCTATGACTTTTCTAAACATGTCTTTTCTGCCAGTTAAACGTGATATAGAGTACCGAGTAATGGGACCAATATTTCAGTATTCTAGAGACTTTCCTAGAGATTAATAAGAACACCGAATATGTTGGTCCACAATTTCATTGACGTAAGAAATACAACTTGAAAGCAATGGAAAGGCATGATACATTAGATTTGAGTCTTTCAGTCGAGAAACATGCCTAGCGACATTTTTAAAAAGTGTCAGAAATCGCGATTGAAAATTGCCAATTTTCAACCCAAAAAAACTGTGCATCGTATTGAAAATATTTTAGGTTAACTGTGTTCTGCATAAAATTTGCTACTATTTATAACAAATATGAAACTCCTAGCTGTTACATTTACCGAGTAATTCGCGATTGAAAATTGGCAATTTTCAATCGCGATTTCTGACACTTTTTAAAAATGGCGCTTGGCATGTTTCTCGACTGAAAGACTCATTTATAAAACTTCAGACAATGTGCTCACCAATCCATAATTCTGTACTTCACTTAAGTCTCCTGGATCATAAGGTTTCCATGAAAAATTGCATACCCTTCCCTGCATTAAGAAAAAAATGAGGTTCAAATCACACTAATGACCATGGCTATGATTTCATGTGTCCTTAAAAGGGAGAGAAATACACCAGATACTTCAGTGTACAAATCATATCTTACTTAATAAACATTTAGTAAGAAAATAGTGCTTGTTATCATTAGAACCATAGATTTAAATACATACACAGAAGAAAGAAAGGTGATGCAAACCTATTTATTTTTCAACAATTTTACTGAAAAAATTAGGTCACATAGCAATATTTCCTAAAATACTTAGAACTACCAATCATAAACTCAAAAATGGACACAATGGATTATTTTAGTTGCGATAGTTTTTATACATAGAGCTGAACAAAGGATATAAATTTTAATTCAAAACATTTATTCAAGGTGATATAACAATAGTTCTACAATTACAGTAGTGGGTGACAGGATGAAGAATATCAATTTCCTCTCTGCTTTTCACCACAAATGATTAAGCCTGAATTAGATAAAGTTACGGAAAAAAAATCTGGCAAAATAAATCATATCAAACATGGCAAACAAATATATTATTGTAATTTTTTTTTTTTGGAAAATCTAACCTAAATAAAAAATATAAGGTCTTAGTTTGCAAATCTAACTTATCAACAATTTGAAAGAAAACTAAGTCTTCCTAACTATTCTACAATCTGAAATGGGTTATGTAAGAATGATTTTGATTTTGAGAGAACATACTTTCAATGGATGCATCCAGGCACTACAGAAACTAAGTGATGAGCTGGTAAAATAAAACAAAAAGTTTTACAAGTTAAGAAACCTGAATCAAGTAATGATTTAGTAAGCTATATAATTAACAATATTGATGAAAATAACAATAAAAAGAAACACTGACTGCAGCTGCACTGATAAGTACTCAAAAAACAGTAAATGAGTTGTGACAAAACTACAGACCATTACTCTGTAATTCAACAGGGGCTAAAAAATCAATGTCTGCTTTCCTATGTTCTCTTGTTCCAATATCACTATTCATTCTGCAATTTCAATCTGGAAAATAATAATAAAAAAAGAATTTCCAGTCTAACAAAATACAGTACAAGACTTTCTATCTTAAATCATTAAAAAAATTTCATAACTAAATACTACATATTTTAAGTTTACACCTAAATACTGGCTACAGAGTAGGGCAATGGTCAAACCTGAACACTTTTCAACATACATGTCCACCTTTACTCTTACACATCCCACATAATTGCACTATGCCTACTTATGATTTTTTATGTCCTCACAGCAATGCTCCTCCAGCAACAAAGCTACTAGAAAGAGGCTGCGTGTAAGTGTGGGATATTGGGCGTCCTCGTCCCCTTGGCCGAGGCCCTCCTCGGAATGCAGGACGTCGCCTACCTCCTCTCCAGAAATAGCCCCCTTTTGACTTCTTCTTCTCTTTGTTTCCGCTTGTTATGTCTAAGTGTTTGCGAGATTTCAAGTGCTAGAAAAAAGAAGAAGAAATCGATGTACAGTAATTAACATCGTAACACTAACTCAAAGTTTAAGATAGCAAATTTCTTGTGTAGGGCTTACATAAGTAAGCCCTACACAAGAAATGTCCACCGTTACACAGTTCACAGGGTTCACAGGGTTAAGTAACTGTCTCTCACTGGAAATGCAGCCTGAAACATGACTATAAAATAAAATAAAAATATCAAACCTTTTCAAGAGAGATTTATGTCCAAACATCTGCAGTGCATTACCGGTACCTTTTAAACTAATATTAACTCTTTTACCCCAAGGCTATTTGGAAATTTCCAACCCTTAACCCCCAGGGGTATTTTTTTCCCAGCACATTTTGCAGTATATTTTTTTTTTTTTAAATTGCTCTAACAGCCTTAATTTTTGTCATAGAGAAGTCAGGTTGGTCTCATTCTCTTGGAAAATGCCTGAATTTTCTCAAAAAATTATAAAAAATATGAAATTTTTTTTTTTTATAGCATTTTTATGCAAAGATGTACCAGTACGTCCATGGGGGTAAAGGGATGGCTTTTGTGAAACGCACCAGTACGTCCTTTGGGGGTAAAAGGGTTAACCTCATATATCTGACAGTACTACCTGGAAGTAAAGATACCCTTCATCACCCAACTCACTTTCAGTCAGGGGCACTGTCCAGAATATCCCTCTTTACTTCTCTCTCCAGGATTGCTAATTTTTAGTATCATACTTTTTAATCATTCATTAGACAATTAATTTTCCTTTTTTCATTTTTCAATCATTCATTAGACAATTAATTTTCATTTTTTAAATCATTCGTTAGACAATTAATTTTCCTTTTTTCATTTTTCAATCATCCATTAGACAATTAATTTTCATTTTTTCATTTTTTAATCATTCGTTAGACAATTAATTTTCCTTTTTTTCAATCATTCATAAGACCATCAATTTCCATTTTTTCCTTATTCAATCATTCATTAGACAATTAATTTTCATTTTTTAATCATTCGGTAGACAATTAATTTTCATTTTTTCATCTTTTTAATCATTCACTAAACAATTAATTTTCATTTTTTCATTTTTAATCATTCGGTAGACAATTAATTTTCATTTTTTCATCTTTTTAATCATTCACTAAACAATTAATTTTCATTTTTTAATCATTCGGTAGACAATTAATTTTCATTTTTTTCATCTTTTTAATCATTCACTAAACAATTAATTTTCATTTTTTCATTTGTCAATCATTCATTAGACAACTAATTTTACTTATTTTCATTTTTTCAATCATTCATTAGTCAATAAATTTTAATTTTTTCATTTTTCAATGATTCATTAGAAAATTACAGTAATTTTCCTTTTTTAATCATTCATTAGACAATTTTACTTTTTTCATTTTTTAATCATTCATTAGACAATTAATTTTCCTTTTTTCATTTCTTTAATCATTTACTAGACAATTAATTCTCCTTTTTTAATTTTTTAATCATTCATTAGACAATTAATTTTCATTATTTTTATTTTTCAATTATTCATTAGACAATTAATTCTCCTTTTTTAATTTTTTAATCATTCATTAGACAATTAATTTTCATTATTTTTATTTTTCAATTATTCATTAGACAATTAATTCTCCTTTTTAATTTTTTAATCATTCATTAGACAATTAATTTCCCTTTTTTCATTTTTTAAACATTCATTAGACAATTTTCATTTTCCAATCATTCATTAAACAGTTAATTTTCCTTTTTTCATTTTTAATCATTCATAAAAAAAATAATTTTCCTTTTTTCATTTTTCAATCATTCATTAGACAATTAGTTTTAATTTCTTCATTTTTAATCATTCAATAGACAATTAATTTTACTTTTTTTAATTTTTTTAATCATTCATTAGACAATTAATTTTCATTTTTTCATTTTTTAATCATTCATTAGACAAAATTACTTTTTTCATTTTTTAATCATTCATTAGACATTTTTAATTTTTTTTTTTTCAAAGTGATAACCGTGTACTGTACAGTAATTAATATAACTTGGTAGATACTTCTAAATTACCAGTGCCTAGATCCGGATTGCTGGTGTTGTGGTACAGCTGACCATTTATTATCATCATTATTACTAGCTAATCTTTAACCCTAGTTGGAAAAAATAGGATGCTATTCGCTCGGGGAGCCTACGAGGCAGCCTGTTCAGCACCGTGTCCCTTCTCCTTAGAACCCAGTTAGCTGTCTGGGTAAGGGACTGGAAGGTGAGAAACTTCATCGCCTTGCCCCCCGAGCGGATTAGTTCTTGTAGCAGGGCCTGGTTCTCTGGAACCGATAGGTCGTGCGCCAGCTGAAAACCAGCTAGGGTGCACGCCCACCAGTCCAGCCATGAGGTTACATTCACTATATCCTGTGAGGTGTCCTCCATCATGGCGGCCTCCGCTTGTGAGAACACCACCGGTGCATTAAGACTCCGCTCATCGGTGTTGCCCTGGTCCAGGGTAGCTACGGCCTCTTCTAGTGTGCGGGGCCCTGAGTGTCGCCCGTCTGGTACATAGAACTTCTTTTGGGTTCTAAGACCCGGCAGAGCTTGATGGAACCATGGGCTCTCAGCGAGTTCTTCGGGCCTGACACGAAGCGATCTACATGCTCCATCCCCAGGGCAACGTCGGGCGTTATAGGGTAGGGTCAAGGATGGTTTCTGTTGGACAGGATTGTCAACCATCCTGCCCAGACCTGACAGCCAAGCTTGCTCCGACGCGAGCTGAGGCTCGTCCAGCCTATGGTGGTGTCGAATTAGGGCCAGAACCTTCCTATATGATGAGACCTCGTCCGGGGAGCACTCGCCTGTGTCCAGCAACTCTTCCACTATCTGCACCTCCGTGTCGGAAGTAACATTGAACACGGAGGGATCCGTGGGAGCGGAGGCATCCCTTTCCTCTTGGCGGGTTGGCGGAGCGGCTGCCTCCGTCGCGGATAGAGCCGCCGGGGCGGGGGTAGCCGTCATGGGTCTACCCCCTCCCGGAGGAATCCGGATGGTGCTGCTTGATGGTCGTGGCAGCGGCGTGCTCCGTAACTTGGACAGAGCCGCTGCGACGAAGTGGCTGGGGGCTGAGCCACCGGGTCTCATCCGCGGAAGATCTCATCGAGCGGATGGAGCCAATGACTTGCCGGGTATCTGAAAGTGTGCCAAAGGCTGCACCCGGCGAGCGGGCGGAGCCGAAGAGACACTGGGCAAGGGTACGGAAGCGGCCACCGAGGGAGGCACTGGAGCGGCAGCCGTCTTGCTCGACCTACAATGGTGGAGAGCCACCTAATGTACCTCCTCGAGGAACTCGACCTCTTCCTGGCCGGGGTGGCGTGGGAGCTAGCTCTCCTCCCTCTGGACCTCTTCCGCTTCCTCCTAAAGTCCCGGTCGCTAGAGTCCTCCGACGAGATAGAGATGTATAACGAGAAGCTGTCCGAGGAGAAGGAGCCGTCTGAATCCTCTGGCTCTAACACGAGCCTGCTAGGGGCCCTTGGTCTGGATACCAGGGTAGAGGGTTCCATGAAGTCCGGCGGAAGCGTAGCTGAGGGTGCCGGGGGCGTGCGGATAGCGGGTCGAGAGGCAAACCATCCCTCGAACTCTTCTTCCTGCCGCATGGGGGACCTGAAGGGTGTCCTAGGCGCTGTCCAAACAATGGAGTCGGGGTCCGAAGAACACATGGGCCACCTTTCTTTGTCCCGACCGCCCCCAGAACCCGCTGAACCTGAAAAACACTGCCACGATTGGGGGGGGGGGTAGGCGCTGTTTCGGGCTTCCCCCACACCGGGTCTTCACTTGAGACGTGTCCTGCGGGCACCAGGCCTTCGTCTACCACACAAACTTCTGCCACAATAGCAGACCCCCCACTCGTCTGCGTAGGCCCCTTATCAACAGATTCCCCGACATCAGACTCATGGGGAACGGCAATGGGCCGTTTCCCCGCAACGGACTTACCTCGTCCCCTACTCTGGGTAGAGGAAGGTGAAGGAGAACCTCTCTCCGAAGGCACTGAGGGCGACGTTAGCGGCGAGGTGAGGCCCACATTCTTGGGAGATCTCTTGGGCGCCTTCTTCTTCTTCTTGGTGAACAAGGCTCACTGAAGCTCTGGCCAGGCCTCGCACTCCGGGCACGTGGAGGAAGGGGAGCACTTATTCCCTTGACACGAGGAGCACAGAGTGTGCGAGTTGACATCTGGCCTGAAAAGCCAAGCCCCGCAAGACTTACCCGCTTTGGGCCCGGGACAACGACGCTGGGATTCCATAATGATGGAAAGAGAAACGCAAGCAACACAAGAACACAAGGGAAAGGTAAGGAACACAACGGGAACACGTGGTGCACAAGGGATGAGGAACACAAAGGAACGTGGTACACAAGGTGATCGGACGGGATAAGTGAGAGAGAGCGGCAAGATGATATCTACGCCTCGACCAGACGCTTACTGACGATCCAGACCTAGCAGCGCAGCCTCACGCGCTGACCCCGGGTCGCCCCAGGGCGAGTATCCTTCCGCCCCGGAGCGCCCTGACAAGGTAACGGAGAGAGGGGGAACTACACAAAATTCTTTGTCGGTTAATGAGGAGATTCTAGATCCTCCTAAGAAAGTAGTTCGAGGTAAGTACTACGTGTTGGAACAAATATATATATATATATATACAGTGAACCCTCGCTACTTCGCGGTTCGACCATCGCGGATTCACCACTTCGCGGATTTTTTCCATAACCCATATATATACAGTAATATATATATATATATATATATATATATATATATATATATATATATATATATATATATATATATATATGTATGCATGTATTTATGTATATATGTAGGTATGTATATGTGTATACATATAAATATATATATATACACACATATATATACAGTATATATATATATATATATATATATATATATATATATATATATATATATATATATATATATATATATATATATATATATATATATATATATATATATATATATATATATATATATATATATATATATATATATATATATATATATATATATATATATATATATATATATATATATATATATATATATATATATATATATATATATATATATATATATATATATATATATATACTGTATATATATATCTAAAGTAGGAAGATGTGATGTAGTTCTAAGGGAAAAGTATGGGAAATATGTCTGGGTAATAAGCAAAGCTCTACCTCCAGTTTGTTTCTTCATTATGATCAGAGATAAATGTAAACAAAACATTGGTTGCCATTTTTTATCGTGCTTTTTAGCGTGTTTAGGAAATGCATGATATAAAATCACCTTTAATATTTGTGCCTGTTTTAGTTTAGGGTACTGTAGTACATGCATTAAGTGTTCTGTACATTAAAGGGTAGTTTGTTAACAGAACTACGTACAAGGGAAGGTTTTAAAAGTCTGAATATACATGTTGAATAAATAGGTAAATATGGTGTCACTACTTCGCGGATTTTCACCTATCGCGGCCGCGACTGGAACCTATCTACCGCGATAAACGAGGGTTCACTGTATATATGAGCGGAGTACATCAACAATATGTATCGTCCTCAGGAGGAAGGATGCTATAAAGAGCACCAAGGCTTCCAAAGGAGTAGCCATCCTTTCCAAGCTGCGCAGTGATATCAATGACGAGATGGAGAGGCTTCTTTTAATATGGGTAAAGGAGAAACAGTTGGCGGGAGATAGCGAGACCGAGACTATCATATGTAAAAAGGCCAGTAGAATCTACGATGACTTGAAAGGGAGGCAAGCAGCCGAGAGAGGAGAGACTTCGACGCCAGAGGAAGCCTTCAAAGCCAGTTGTGGCTGGTAAGACAACTTTAAAAAACGGACTGGGATACACTGGTTGTGAGGCATGGGGAAGCAGCAAGTTTCGACTTGAAAGCCACGGTGGTTATCACCCAACATGGTTACATCCCCCAACAAGTCTTCAACTGTGATGAAACTGGCCTTTTCTGGAAGAAGATGCCCGGGAGGACATTCATCACGGCAGAGGAGAAGAGACTACCGGGCCATAAACCCATGAAGGACTGGTTAACTCTAGCCTTGTGTGCCAATGCCAACGGTGACTGTAAGGTAAAGTCACTATGGTGGCTGGTGTACCACTCTGGAAACCCACGTGCTTTCAAGAGCCAAAGGATCTTGAAAGAAAAACTGCAAGTGATGTGGCGCGCTAATGCTAAGGCTTGGGTTACACGGCATTTCTTTACAGAATGGGTTAATCTGTGCTTTGGTCCGGCAGTCAAAAAATATTTGGCCGAGAAAAAACTGCCAATGAAATGTCTCCTGGTCCTCGACAATGCCCCTGATCACCCTCCTGGTTTCGAAGAGGACATTCTTGAAGAGTTCAGGTTCATTTATGTCCTTTACCTCCCGCCCAACACCATGCCACTCCTCCAGCATATAGACAAACAAGTAATTTCCAACTTTAAAAAACTGTACACAAAGCATTTGTTCAAGAAAGGCTTTGATGTCACAGACAACACAAATCTCACCCTTCGTGAATTTTGGAAGGAACATTTCAATATCGTCCATTGCTTAAAAATTATTGATGATGCACGGCAGGGTGTCACAAGAGGAACTCTTAATTCGGCATGGAAGAAATTGTGGCCAGCTTCTGTCGCTGAAAGGGACTTTGAAGGGTTCGATACGACAGACCCTGATGACCCCGAACTTATTGTGATGGATGAAATCGTGTCTCTTGGAAAGTCCATGGGGCTGGAGGTAGATGAGGCAGACGTGAACGACCTTGTCGAGGAGCATCAGGAAAATCTCAAGACACAGGAATTGATAGAGCTCCAGGAGATGCAACATTCAAAGGTGTTGCAGGAGCTCAGTAACGAGGAGGTGGAAGACGAGGGCCACCTTTCTATGACAGAAATCAAAAACATGTTAGCGAAGTAGTCGCAGCAGTTTTCTAATTTTATGGAAAAGAGGCACCCGGACCAGTTGGCGTGTGGTCGTGCATAAGCCTTTTGTGACGACACTTGCGTGTGTCATTTTCGCAACATTTTGAAGGGGACAAAAGCAAACATCCCTAGATAGATTCCTTTTAAAAAGGCCGGCAAAAAGTGAAGGTGAAAGCGAGGCAAAAAGAGCCAAGCCGGAAGAAGAAGAAAAGTAAAAAAATGAAAATGAAAACAAAATTAGAATTAAGTCTAGTGCAACGTAAGATTAACATTTTATTTTAAAGTGTGTGTACAGTAAGCTAATTTCATTTAAGTTAAATTTAAAGTTTAAGTTATGTTACGTAGTGTTACAAAAGTGTTGCCATCAAGTCTCTTTATTCCCTGTTCTCTCTCCCTTCTCTTCCTCCGCACACACCGCCGTTAGCCGCTACCGTCTGTCTCGAAGGTAAGAACTCCATAATAATGTTCCATTTTATTGAAGATCATAAGCAGTTCAAAGGTTTCTGTTATTATGTGAGCATAGAATGTGAATTAGAACAATTAAAATCATGTTTTCCCACTGTAATATACTGTTTTTAGGTGTTTTTTTCAGAGGGTGGGAACAGATTAATACTTTTTAGTTATTTTATATGGGAAAAATTCATCTGAGACACAAGCAAATTGACACACGAGCTTGGTCCCGGAACGCATTAAACTCGCTCATATCTCAAGGTATTACTTAATATATATATATATATATATATATATATATATATATATATATATATATATATATATATATATATATATATATATATATATACAGCTAGCACCCATTGTTTTGTCCGGTTGAGCAAAAAATGAGATAAAAAATGAAAGGCAGAGAGAAAAATTCAAGAAAAATAAAAAACACAACTTAGATTTATGAATTTATTTGTAATTACTCATCATTCATTCAATTAATATTTGCAATGGCCACCCTTCCTTTGGATGACGTCTGCAAGGCGTTTGGGGAAGGAGTTGATGAGCTTCTCGCACAGCTCCTTCGAGATTTTATCCCAAGCGGCCCGTAGCACTGCCTCTAGCTTAGCAAGAGTGGAAGTGTCTTCATTCCGGATAAGAGCCTTGAGAATTGCCCACAAATTCTCGATTGGAGACATATCAGGGGAGTTACCAGGCCATTTTTCAATAAAACTAACGTTATTTTCCCTGAAATAACGGGTAACAATCTTAGCTGAATCGGTGCGGTGAAACAAATCCTCAAGATGCAAACGAAGCAGTTCGAGATACCTCTCCTTGTTCACAGTCTGCTTGGGGGGTAGAAACACAAGCTCAGTAATGCCACCATATCCCACACCCCCCCCAAACCATCAAATAGGCAGGAAATTTGGTGGTAGGAGTGAGGAATTTGGGGTCCAAGGGATCAGATCCCGGTCGACGCCAAACGTTTTTGCCAGTCGCATTAGAAACGTAAAAGGTTGATCCATCTGTGAAGAGGATTTTTCTGAGTTCCTCCTCAGGCCATTGGTTAAGCTGCTTACAAAATCTTAGTCTATTTTCTCTGTGGCATTTAGTGAGGAAAGGTTTCTTACGAGCAGGGCCCTTCTTGTATTTCAATTCCCCCGACAAACATTTTGTATCGTTTGCACTGATATGTCAGCAAGAACTTCACAATTTTGTTCTTTCAATTGTTTGGCAGTAACACGGGGGTTCATTTCAAAATTTTTCTTCAGAAGCCAAATGATACGAGGCAAAGTCTTCTTCCTAGGCCCCCCTCCATGTCGGAGAAACGGGAGGCTACCATCTCCTGCCAAGAAGCATGCAACCAACCTTCTAACTTGCTTCTCATTTACTCCGGTTTGATTTACTATATCCTTGGTTTTCATGCCTAATCGGTGACACTCGATCACCCTGACAATGTAATCATGATCAGTTCGAGGCCTAGACATCTTCATCCAAAAAAAACAAAGATTAATTGAGGGGGACTCTTAGCATAACGCCGCAAATGTTCTCCTAACGAATGCTTCGCAGCAACTGAGGAAGATTTTCTATCTGGTTTGAGAGTGAGGGGGAATGGAGGAA
Source organism: Palaemon carinicauda (assembly GCF_036898095.1). Taxonomy (NCBI): domain Eukaryota; kingdom Metazoa; phylum Arthropoda; class Malacostraca; order Decapoda; family Palaemonidae; genus Palaemon; species Palaemon carinicauda. The sequence goes on along the minus strand of NC_090728.1, from coordinate 184,991,047 downwards.
AGTTGCCAATTAGTCATTTAACCCGTTCTTGCCATACAAACTGGATTTTTAGCTGGCGAATATTTGAGCAGTTTGCGATGTCCTAAATTAATGTGGACATCACAACCTGCGCTGACTGTATATATAAATAAAACTGATTGAAAGATGGTTCAGGATATTAATACCAAGATAATAGAGGTCAAGTATTTATAAAAAAAAAAAAAATCAAAGCATGGCAGAAAAAAATTCGAAAATATTTCTGAAAGGGGGGGCCTTCTGAAATTTTGAAATCCAAAAAGTGCCCTTTAGTTCTCTGATGTATTTCCAATTTGAGCTTCATCTAGATGCAGTCTGTCAACATGTCAAAAAACAGAAGCACATCTGGATCTTATAGAGGAAGATAAATCCAGCTAACACCAGCAAAAAACTCAAACCTCATTTGTTATTGGGTATACCAACAGTGACATGAAGACAGCCTTTCAGCCAGGGGGTTTCTTGGGGATTTCAGGGAATAAAGCATCTTTGCTAATAAGGTACTGTAGTAGCATCCTTAAATGATACTGTACACTGTTTACCACTAGCACCTCAACTGTTACTTGTTGGCTCCCAGCACCACACTTTGGTACAGTACTTTGATTGAAGGGTTTAATCATATGAGTGTTCCACTCCCTAGTGAGTTAAGTCTCTATAGACAAAGGATACAATTGCTTTCCTGAGGAGGAAACATATACTGGAGAAAGGCAATAAGCTGGGTGCCTAGAAAGTTACTTTAGTGACTTCAGTAATTCACTGCTGCAGGGCCACCTGTATGGTCATTGAGGTTCCCTCATGTCATTTGATACTGAGCTTCCTGGTAAAGTTTGTGAGTTTGGCCCCATGAGTGTGTCTTCATTTTCCCTTCATAATTTTGCCCACTTTATTCGTGAATTTCATCAACTCGCCATCATCAGCTGCATAGTGCCCTTGATGATATAGCAGCGAGATGGGAGAAAGTCCATGTTGGGACTGGCACCTCTTAACCAGTTCTGCATGAAAGGCAGAGTATGTTGGAATAAGTTTCTGGTGAGTGTGCTAGAGTGGCCCTGGTCTACGGCAGCTGCATGTGGGACTCAGCTGCCTTTTTAAAGGACCTATGTAGTTCACCCTTAAAACGGGAAAATCCTCAAAAAGGTGGCAAAAACAATAGCTATTCCACACTAGCTGAGGATTTTTATAAAATGTGCCTTGCAGTTACTAAAAATTAATAATCATACAAATCAAGAACATAAGGATTCTCCTAGATCTCATACTAGATTCATACATCAATTACTGAGGAATATTGAATACTGGAATGATGAACTGGTTAAGTTACTTTCTCCAGTATAACAGGTGGAGCAGGACAAATCTCAACTAAAATTAGCTGCAAAGGACCAACTCCCTCATCGGCCAGAGACCAGGTCCTACTTTTCAAAATTGGGCTGAAACCTTACAAATGACACAGGCCCAATACATTAACAAGATACTATGCCAGAATAAGCCCATTATCCACTTTCACAAACAACCACTTAAATTGCAACAACAAAAGAAGACCAAAATGACACCCTCTCCAGACAATAAATATCCCTCACTGGTTACAACTCTGTATTTGGGGGCTATGACCCTGGACAATCTAGACCGATCGAACAAACTATGTCTTAAAACTTATAATAGTTAAATTCCAGGGGGTTGCCAAATTCCTTGATAGAGATCTAACTAAAATTAACCCATAGTGCAAATTATGGGGCATAAAGTTGAATCCTACAAATGCTCAAAGTATGATTGTAAGTAGATCGAGGACAGTGGCTCCTCAACACCCGAATCTTGGCTTTGATAATGTTTCTTTAACTCTGTATGACTCTTGAATTTTTGGGTGATTCTTGATAGCGAATCTACCTTTGAGAAACACATTAGCTCTGCCTTCTTCAAATGCACAAAAAATTAGTCTTGTAAGATTTTTGGGAATAAGTGTTGTAATTCTTTCCTTTTACCTTGCATCAAGTATTGTTCCCATGTCTGGTCTCCAGCTGCTGAATCTCATCTTAATTTGTTGGACAGAAAATTATGGTCTACTAAATATCTTATTCATGATCTAAATATTGATCTTTGCCACCGTTGTTCAATTAGTTCGCTATGCATGTTGCATAAGATTTTACATAATTATGACCATTCTTTGAATTCAGATTTTCCTGGACAGTACCATTTTGTTCGTAATACTAGATATACTGTACAGTTAATTCCAATGGTAAGTCTTCTCCATCATTAGGCTCAATACTAAAGAGTGTTCTAGAAGTTTTATTCCGGCTGTGACCAAGTTGTGGATTGATCTTCCTAATAAGGTAGTTGAATCAAAGGAAGTTCAAACTGGCAGTGAATGTTTTTATGATGAACAGGCTGACATGTGTCTTTTTATAGTTTGTATAAGAAAGAGCTCTTTAATGTTGTTACTGTTCTTAAAACATTTCATTTTAATTGTTCATTACTTCTCTTGTAGTTTATTTTCTTTCCTCACTAGGCTATTTTTCCCTATTGGAGCCCTTGGGCTTATAGTATGTAGCTTTTATATTTTAGCGATAGTTAACTACCCATCCTACTAGTTAGCGGTGGAGTAGGAGGGGTAGCCCTCCCACTCACATACCTCTGATTGAGCTCACTTTGCTTGGAGGTAGGACTTCAAGGGGGATAGGGTTGGCGGGAAAGATTGTATATATAGCTAAAGGTTTTTATCGTTAGGAAAAATAAAAATTATCTCTGAATTTGTCATTTGTTCCGTAACTGGAATACAAACCTATGCTATCTATTAGGGGTGACTCACCCATTAGGAAGGGGGGATATCCCTGCCAATCTGGCTTTTTCGCTTGACCCTCGTACTTCTTGTATTGAATAAGTTGGTACCAAATATAAGGAATCCCTACGCCTCGCTAAACCTTGCTATGCAAGATCTGCGGCCTATGCAAGCTGTGTGTTGAGATAAGCAGTGTGACTGTCAAGGTAAAAGTTATTTTGAGTCTTTGTAGGAAAAAACTGCTACAACCAAGACTTTCCCAATACCACCTCGCCAGGGGATGGGGACGCAAAAGTATAAGTTTAATACTAAGTACACAAGGAAGCATGGTTTACCTGCAGTGGTTTGAAGTCAGCTTGTGCAGAGAACTCAGGATGCTGCTTTCCCCAAGAGAGGGCAGGATGAAGAAAGAATAAGAGACAGTCATACCTTTTCATTCAGGCAGACTAAAACTGGGTGACAGTGCCCTCAACCTTCTTCTACTTATCCAATATGGAACTTGAGGTATTATACCAGCTGTTGTGCAGCCACCACAGGGCCGATAGAGAACGTATCAAGCCTCCTGCAGGTCACGTCTTGCTGGTAGTGGGCTGTGAACGTAGTTTGACGTTCCCACACCCCGCTTGTAGAAACTGCATCACTGAAAAGCTTCTTTTGAAGGCCAGGGTCGTAGCTATGCCCCTGACATCATGGACTCTGCGGTGACGTGAAGGAAGAGGATCTGGATTCAGGGCATGGTCTATGACCCTACGAATCCAAGCAGAGATGGTATTTTTGGTGATCCTCCCTGTGTTGACGAAAAGTGCAGGCACACGGGGACAGACTGCTGCTGTTCTTTTGAGGTACTGCCTCAAAGTCCTCACTGGACAGAGTAAGAAATGATCAGGGTTGTGTTACAGAGAGGAGACTCAAAATCCGGAATGAGTCGAATCGGGTATCTGCCACCACTGGATTCTGAGTCTTGGCAACAAACTCAAGGAAGAAGCCGAACGCACCTTGAATGGGCAATGTCGTAAGAGAGACCATGCAGTTAGCAGACTCGTTTGGCAGAAGCCAAAGTTAGCAGGAACACCGTCTTCCAAGTCAGGTGGCAATTTATTGTCTGGCGTAATGGTTCGTAGGGAGGTCTCTCCAGAGACCGGGGAACTCGTACCACGTTCCACGAGGGAGGTCTCACTTCCAACTAAGGACAGGCAAGTTCGTAAGTTCGTATCAGTAAGAAAAGTTCTAGCGATGAGGAAATGTCTATTCCATTCAGTCTAAGGGCAAGGCTTAAGGCTGAGTGATAGCCTTTTACTGCCGAGTCTGAAAGGCGCATTTCTTCACGCAAATACACGAACTCCGCAATTGCTGGAATGGTTGCATCGAGAGGAGAGATACCCCTTCCATGACACCAACCACAGAAGACGTTCCACGTGGCCTGATAGACTGGTGGTGATGACTTCCATAGGTATCCAGACATCTTGTTTGCAACTTGTTGCAAAAATCCTCAGAGTGAGATGCTGGATAGTCTCCAGGCGTGAAGTCGTAGTGAAGCTGTGGCTTTGTGGAAGATGTTGGCATGTGGTTGTCTGAGTAGATCGTGTCATGGAGGGAGTTCTCCTGGAGACTCCGACAGGAGTTGCAGAAGGTCCGGAAACCATTCCGCATGATGCCATAGTGGAGGTATGAAAGTCATTGAGAGGTTGACCAATGTTCTGGCCTTGTTGACCACCCTCCTCATCAGACAGAAAGGGGAAAAGGCGTAACTGTCAATCTTGTCACACCAATGTTGCCAGAGAGCCTTGGGGTCTGGGATTGGGAAGCAATACAACAGGAGCCTGAAGTTCAGGGCCGTTGCAAAGAGATCCACTGTCGGAGAACCCGACAAAGTCAGGACTTTGTTGGCTACTAAATGATCCAAAGACCACTCAGTACTCACTATCCGAGATGCTCTGCTCAAGTTGTCAGCAAGCACATTCCTCTTGCCTGGAATGAAGCGTGCTGATGGCATCGAGTGAATCTCGCCCCATCTCAGTATCTCTACTGCTAGATGGGGTATGGGCTGCGAAAAAGTACCTCCTTGCTCATTGATGTAAGCCACTACAGTGGTGTTGTCGCTCATCACCACCACTGAGTGGCCTGCCAGGGACTGATGGGACTGTTAAAGGACCAGAAAGATGGCCTTCCTCTCAAGTAGATTTATGTGGAAGTATTTTTCTGACTCTGACCAGAGGCCTGAGGTCGTGTGGTGCTGCACGTGGGGCACCCAACCTTTTTTTTGAAGTGTCTGAGAACAGCATCAAATCTGGAGGTAGGATGAGAAGATCAATGCCTGTCACCAACCATTCGAGGTCCGTCCGTTCCGCTGGTCTCATGGGGATCACAGTGTCAAGGGAGTTGAAGGCTTGGTTCCACCTGGACTTAGAGCCACCACTGGACGGATTGAATCCTGAGGCAGCCATTAGGAACTAGACGGGCTAGGGATGATAAGTGCCCGAGGAGACATAGCCACTTCTAGGCTGGAAGTTCTTGTCTGAAAAATGGTCTTGCGACCTTTCTCAGCCTCATTATCCTGTCGTCTGATGGGAAGGCTTTGTGGAGATTGGCGTCTATAATCATGCCCTGGTATACCAGTCTTTGCGTGGGAAGTAGGGAAGGACTTCTCGAAGTTTACCCTTATCCCCAGATCTTAGCAGAGCCTCAGAAGTTAATCTCAGTGTTGAAGAAGGGTTGACACCGAGTCTGCTAGGATTAGCCAGTCATCCAGATAACGGAGGAGATGGATATCGATCCTGTGTGCCCAAGATGACACTAGGGCGAACACTCTAGTGTAAACTTGAGGTGCTGTGGAAAGACCGAAGCATAGTACCCTGAACTGGTATTTCCTGTTGTCTAGGCTGAAATTCAAGTACTTCCTTGAAGACGGATGGAATGTGATCTGGAAGTACGCGTCCTTTAGGAGGACTTTGTGCCTTTCCTGCCCTTGGTTGGAAAGGGCTTCGCTGTCGTCTTGCTCGTCGAGGTCTCGGCTAGATTAGGCTGCTGAGGAGCTGGTGGTTTGTTGGGCCCGGATGTTAAGGCCCTATGGGTGAGAGAGTCTTGGTGAGATTTTCTCCATCTCTCTGCAGCATGTTCTGCATCTTTCAGCCTGAATAAAGAGGATCCTTCAACAGAGGAGTTCCTAAGCCTAGCGATCTCGGCATTAGGAACCTGCTGCTGGAACACTCTTAGACACTGCATCTCAAAGTTTATAGATGGTATTTGCCCACAAGTTTGAGACTTGGTGGTCAAGAAACTCACTGGTGCGAGCACCTGAGAGGAGGAAAGTTTCCATAGCCTTCCTGGTACTTTCTTTGGAATAATCCTTGGTCCGTACCAGGAATCCCAGGGTCCCCAACCAAAGATCAAGCCACGAAGTAGCCTGCACGGCATACTTTGTAACTTCCTCCTGGTTGATGATTTCTGCTGCTGAGAAACCAACCTGAAGGTTGGAGTCTCTCTCTATAGAGATCCCCTTGGTCAGCTCTTCCACAGAGTAGTGGAGTGGAAGAGTTGGTCGAGGCTCGTCCAAGACCTCAAAGTACCTCCTCTGCTGGATGCGAGGAGGTGGGAGGAGCTTGGCAGAAGAGCCCGAACGATGAGAGGAGGAAAAGTCGGAGAGCTGTTTGGCGATCTTAGCCAGAGCACTCTTCAGCCCCTGGGACCACGGACTGTTGAAAAGTAATCAAATGGGATGTTTTTGTTTTATTTAAAAGAAACCATTATCATCGAGGTAGTTAAGGTTTTAGTTTATAAAATAAGCTGTATTTCTGTTTAAGAAAGTATAGATATACAGTAGCATACCGCGCAAGAGAACACAAGTTTCTTCATGCTAGCGGCGTAGGCTACAGTCATCTGAACGAAAACACCGAACATTTACATAAGTACAGATAAGCTGCACTGTAGCAATATTACTGTACATATATTACAGTAATATACACTACAGTATCAGTGAGTATTAGGCTACAGTACAATATTACTAGATAAAAACAACCTTTGCTATATAGAGCAGTAAGGGGATGATGATGACTCGGTAAACTTTACCTTAGCTCAAAACTGCACTGTAACCTTACTGTGTCCAGTACGTAGTATACATGTTTGCAAATGTTCTGTACACTGTATATATGATTATATACTGTTGTAAAAATCAAATTAAAACTATTAAGCAAAATTTACTGTGTTAATCATCAGCTTGGGCACCCGCTAGTGGCAATGGGCAGCGACTTTTTAGGTTAGGAGCTAGCCCACCCTAGTGTAACATTTATTCGCGAATTTTCGCTTATCACGACTGTGTCTGTAACCAAACTATCGCGAATAACATGGCTTGACTGTACCTAATAAATAGCGTATGTATGTATTCCAGTTACTGAACAAATGTATTTTTCCAAGTTAAACAAACTAAGTCCTTTCCCTCACAGGATGTATCTTCAGTGGTGCTGGAACCATCGTTTAATTGTTAACAAGATACTGCAATTAGTTAACGACAGGTGTTGCGAGGAGGATGTTTCGCCCACTTGCCAGTCACAGAATAATCACTTTTGTCCTAAGGCAAATTCAATTCAAAGAACTCTTAGGAAAAACACAAATTACTTCTAAAACTTATTCAAAACAGGGAGAGAGATTAATTAGTGGGAGGAAGGCCCCTAGAACCAAACTGGAAGGTTATTTTCTTCCCTGGTCATGTCATCCTTCCTAGTCCCATATGGAAGTGAAGAAGGTAACTATCAACCTCCTAACAGCTAAATAAAGAATGTAGAAACTGTTAAGTTCTCAGCCAGTACTACTTTAAAAAGAAGCTAGTACTAAAGGAGAGGGCGTCGTCCGTGTCAAACGAGGCACATCAAGAGAAATGTTTGGTAAGACAACACTCCATCCTTCTCCTCTCCAGGAAGATGGTTGAGTTGCTTCTCAGCAGACAGTCTGCAAGAAAGGTGCTCGTGGTTTTGACTCGCTAGAATCAGACATCCGACCAGCATGGTTACAGTTGCGGGTGCTAGAGATGGAAAAAAAAGTTATTCATTCAACCTCTCGTGAAGACTTAAGCCAACAGCATTACCTTCATTGGAGGCACACCACAACCTAGGAGGGACCTGAGTGATATAAACTACTGAGCAGTCCCAGCCTCCCTCAGGACCCAAGGATAAGTAGTCAACGGGTCTGCAGACAATGTTCATCAGGTACAGAGAAGCAAAGGTAGCCTGACATTTTTAGATCCATCTTCAGCTCGAAGTACATCAACAAGTAGATGGAAAGGGTCCTGACTGGTCTAGGCTCGTGAGTTCTTACTTGATAGCAGAGGTAGGCAGTGACCAACGTCGCACGTTCAAGCCAGAAGGAAGTGTCTGGATACTTCCTTCTTGTACCTAATAGGACTAATGAGATGGCTGCAACCCTTTCATGCAAGGTGTCGAGTCCTCGTCAAGTAGCACTGCAGTCCCCTGACGCGACACAAGGCAACTTCGTGTCAACTTATATGGAGAGCTAGTATTCAGGTCCTGACCTGCTGTGCGAGAAGAATGGGTACTGGGTCTTTGCAAGTCTGTGAGATGACAAAGGCAACAGAACCCATCATCCTCACATGTTTAAACATTCTGAAGACCCTGAAACTCTCCCACTCACTTGCTGATGCAGTCTTGAGGAAAAAAAACCCTCCGATAAGCAGTAAGTGTGTGTATCAGTGCCCTGAGGACAAGGATAATCCTTTCCTGGGACCTAAGTCCTAAAATAGGCAAGAGTACTTGAAGCTCCCTTCGAGCCCGGACCGACCCCCTACGAAGGAGGGATCCCCACTGAGGAGCAACGTCTCCAATTCTCTTGCTGATGCAGAGATCAGAAACAAGCTTTTGGGAAAGACCCTATGATGCCCTCCTCAGGATAGAAGTTGCTGCATGCGCCCTTGCACTGAGGATATGAACAATCTTACCACAGGACCCATCCCAGGTAAGGCATTACAACACGAAGCTCCCTTCGAACATGGACCTTTCCCCGGAGGAAAGATCAACTGTACCAAGGAGATTCTTTGAAAGAAGAATGCGAGGAAGTCTCTCATCTGCTGAAAAGTGTTTTGGCCAGAGAAACATTCTCTTTGACACCTATCATAGTGTGTCCCACAGAAAAGACAAGAAAGGTGGAAAAACACGTTCCACTCAATCTGACGGTGAGGGTATTCGATTCCTGGAGAAACCGTCACCTGCTATCAGTATATCAGAAGTATCTATCATACTGACTGAGTCTTGGGGATACAGTCTCTGGGTGAGCTCCATCACTCTTCTCAAGGAGGTGGGTGGCTTCAATAGCCGTGCATACCACACCATTTCCCAGTATACAGTAATAATGTTTGGTGCATGTGGGACAGCTCACCTGCTGGTGGTGTCAGAGTGGTAGCTGTTACCCAGACTCGCTCCAGTTAGAGGATCCTAAAGGAATCTGTTGGTTACCCCCTCTTGACAGAGAAGAGCGACTCTTCAAAGGCAAAGACAATTACCTTATTAATAGCAGGAAAAGGGGAGGTGTGCAAACCGTCTATTCTTCGCGTGGCCTAGACTGACCTGTATCCAATCTCAGTCACGACTCATATGAGGTCAAAACCGTTCGACTAACTGAAGGTACTACAAGGGGCGAGTTGAGATACCTCCTTTGGAAGAGGGAAACTGCTTCCTAAGGCCCAGAAAGTTCCTCCTATGTCACGAAAAGAATGATGAAAGTACGAGCAAGGCTCACCCTCACCTGACCTACAGAATTACCAGACCTAACAGTCAGTGGGGGGGGCTCGGTCACTCCTGAAAAAGAAGAGAACACACTAGAGGTCTCAAGAAACCTTTTAAAAGGGGCCTTCTGATGACTAATACTGATGCATTTTCCTTCTAAGAAGAGAATAGGAGGGGGGAAACCCAAGTTGCTAGATGAGGAAGGAGGAAGAAGAGGGAACAAACAGTTCTCCCCACTACCATGAGCTGTTCAGCAGTTCCTACTGATCAGGGCAGGCCCATTACCTGTGAATGTGCTGATATGAATACAAGGAAAACTTGGAGTCAAATAGCATTCCTAGGTATTTGTCCTTTGCTCAAGTGAAAGGTAGGACTCGCCTCAATCATAACCTTTAGATAATAAGAGCAAGTAGTCTATCTCGTCCTGGAAAGAATCATAGGTGATTTTAAGCAGCCAAGCGTAATTCTGCCGAGAGGCGAGAGGCTCGCGAAGAGCCAACGAGAGACAACTAAAGAAGGTTGTACATGACTTCCCTAGCAAAAATCAAGGATTGTTCTACCTCTATCGCATGTCCAGTGATGGAACCGGGAAGGTAAAAATGGAATGGATTTGGATGAAAGAGGAAGAGAATGTTCAAGGTAAGGCATCACCATACTGACAGTAGGGGAAATATCTTGTGTTAGTCCTCCACTTTTACTTCCTCATAAGACAAGGACAAGAATGGGTGAAGCAGGGTTCAAACCATTCCATTAAAAGCTGGTAGTGGTCATTGCAGGAATTTAGAGAAGGTTAGGACATTCCTCAAACCTGAGCTATGGTTTCGTGCTTAACCGTACGGTCCCTTACCTTCAACTATCAACCCAAGGCCGATTACTCAACGAAATTATCAGGTGTCATCTTCTTAATTCAGGATACCACGAGTCCCTAACAGAGAAGGGAGCAGCACACCTCTGTTCAGGTAGCTATGGTGAAGGAGGGTATCCAAGCTCCTCTGACGCCTGGCAACAGAACGAGTGCATGTGGGGTCGTGCAACTCTGGTCAACCTGGGTACCTAGATCGTCCAAGCCACCCACTCCACAGAAAAGGGGCGGCGACTTCTCACAAAAGAAATTGTGTCATGAAGAGTCCTATGAGACTTTTAATGACCAGCCTTTCTGGACTTTTTCTTCTGAGAAGAATCATCAAAATCAGAATGCGAAAAGGATGAGGATAGCTTCAAATGACAGCATACCACTACCCTTAACTTCCTATGAGTTTATATTTGTTCCAGAAGGCCTGATCCCCTGATACCGATGCAAACAGTGGTTAATGTTGCACCAGTTTCACTTCGTGACTAACTCCAAGTTACTGATAGGCGAGAAAACTCCGTAACACCTCAAATGTGAACAGCAGTAGCTGTTAACCCAATATCACGATTGCTAACCTACCCCACAGGTATCTGTCAGCATTTGAGTTTCTTTACATATGCTCTGCAACAACATGAGGAGTACCATATATGATACCAATCTTGTCCTACCATACAATGTTGAAGATCATTCCGAGATAGGATCTGTCACCTTAAACTGACGAAACAGTGGTGCTGATAAACTAGGCTTATGATTGCTAACAAGTCCTGATGGTACAAGTTAGTGTGAGCTCCGTGTAAGTATGAGTGTGAATACAGTAATGTGCCATTCAGCACACCAAACCACATAAGATCAGTCCTGTTATGCCCATTTACCTGCAATTGATAAAGCATTGGTAGGTGTTACATGAAGCTCATGATTGCTATTCGACCCCAGAGGTACCGGCCAATGCATAAGCTCCATATTGGCATAAAACAGTAGAGTGAACGATACCCTATTGGCCTACTGAACAGTGCTGGAGATTGATCCACATAAGAATGTTTACCTTTAACTAATGAAAACATGGTGGCTGTAACACCAGGCTCCCAAAAGCTAAACGAGCCGAAGGCAGCTATTAGCAGACAAGCTCTTTATGGCACACCGTGTTCACCAGGATATGATCTTTCATATTACGATACAAACACAAAAGGTGTATAGATAAACTTCCTCCCTACTCCGGTACAACAGCGGAAACTATAAAACTGGCTCACGATTGATTGACTGACCCCAAAGGTACCATTTTGCAGGTGAGTGGGTATTTACAATCCCTCACAAAGGAGACCAATCAATATGAGACCTAAAGGAACTTTTAGCAGAAGAATGCCCAATGAAGGAAATGGAAATAGAAGAAGAGATTGGTAGAGGGGGAAGAGAGAGGTAAACTCTCTTTCTCCTTGCCAACCATTTTTCCTTGCTGATACAGAGGAGTTATGGTCTGAGAGACCGATGATGAATGTGCTCCCCGCAATACAACCACTACACTTTGGATTTTGTCACAAAGGAATACTCACTGACAATGCAATGCAACACAGGGATTACCATCCAGGGAATACTATCGGCACCCAGTAACCTCACCAGATGTATAATTTTCATTATTGGATATGATAGTAGTGAAGACACTCGTACCAAATTGGGTAGTTCTTTACCAGGAAGAGAAACTACCACGTGGTAAAACTTATTTACTGATTTCGTCCATCTTCTTGATTAGAGGGGCGAAAGCAACAATCCCAAGGGGAAGGAGGCTCCTAACAGTCACCAATTTACATAGGTACACAACACATGGGGTTCAAAGGCTGCATCCTGAAATCAACAAACTTCACATCACATGCTTACCTTTTCGTACAAATATAACAAATTTGGAAGTAATTTATATTTTTCCTATTCTACAAACCTGGAGCTATTTATAGGAGTATACTTTCAGCGTAGCTGAAAGACGAGCCATGATCATTTTAGTGAGGGATAACTACCCATCCGCTAGTTAGAAGGTGGGGGTGGGGTAGATTGGCTACCCCGCTCACTCACACCTCTCGGCTAAGTAACCACTTTGCTTTATGGCAGGACTTTTCAGGGGAGAGGGTGGAGGGCCAATTTGTATAAATAGCCCCAAGTTTGAATACAGTACTAGGAAAAATACAAATTACTTCCAAATTTTTTATTTGTTCCGGCGTAAATCCAAATCCTCCGCTATTTATAGAGGTAACTTACTCTTAGGAAGGATTAAGTCCTCACCAACAGGCCTTGGTCATGACCTGGGGTCCTCTCCATTTCGATCTGTGATCGATAGTAGAAGGAACCCTACCCTCGCTAAAATCAAGTGCCAATATGAGGTAATGCACTGATAGCAACCTGCAGAAGCTTGTGTGTGAGTGATACTAACAGTGTGGCTTGTCTTTAACATAGGAACTAGAGTACAAACCTATTATTCTTAAGACTTAGCCAATACCCTCCCTCGTACAGGTATTGGGGACGTAACAAAGTATTATTCTATACTTAGGAGGCACAATGGAAATGAGTCTTACCTTTAGCGAGGTGAGGTCAGCTATGCTGAGGCTTGCAGAGCTGTTTTCCCCAGAGGGAAGAAGGTAAAAGGAAGAAAGGAGCCAGTTATTCTTACTAATTCACCACAGACTAATCCGGGTAACCTCAGCCCTCAACCCTCTGCTACTAGTCCATTAAGGAGCCTGAGGTGTTTAGACCATTTGTTGTGCGACCACCACAGGACCGATGGAAAAGGTCTCTATGTTCCTGTGGGTTACGTCTTTGCAGGTAGTGGGCCGTGAAGGTCGATCGACGCTTCCACATGCCCACTTAATAGTATCTGCGCCACAGAGTAGTTTCTTGAAAGACAGGGACGTAGCAACGCCACTGACGTTACAAGCTCTGGGTCCTAGGATGGAGGAGGATCTAGATTGAGAGCAAACTCAACAGCCTTCCAATCCCAGAGGGGAAAGAAATCCTTGTGATCCTCCTCTTGACCCTCCCCATGCTGGTCAACACCACAGACTCCTCATGGGGTAAAACCTCAGTTGAAAGGGTCTTCGGTTACCGAACGAAGACTCTCTATCCGGAATGGGCTGTGCCCTAGGGTCTAGCTCACTCGGATTTTGAGTCTTGGCAATCAACCCAGGAACAACACAGAGGATTACTTCTCTCCAATGCCTAGAGAAGGAGACATCAGAAGATGGATCATACAATACACTAACTCTCTTCGTCAAAGCCCAAGTGAGTAGAAAGGGCCGATCTGCTGCCTGCCATAAAGGTTCGTAGAGAGGGGCCTTCAGGGACTGAAGGACCCTAACCGCGTTCCCAGGAGTAGGTTGAGATCCGACGGGGGATAAGTTATCTTAAACTTTGTATAAGTGAAGGCATCGATGGGAGGGATTCCCCTTCCACGACATCAGTCCCAAAGGACCGAAAACTTCGCCTGGAAGACCGGCGCTGAAGTGTCTGAGGTGCCTAGACATTTTTTCCGCAACTCGTTGCGAAAGGCCTCCATCCCAGGCGTGAAGTCAAAGCAAAGCTATGGCTTTGGAAAGTGTTAGCATGTGGCTGCTTGGAAGATCGTGTCGTGGAGGAAGATCCCTCGGAACTCTGTCGGGAGCTGCAGAAGGTATGGTAACCATTTTGCGTGATGCCATAATGAATCTATTGGAGTCATTCATAAGATCTTCCTTATCCTGACTTGGCTGAGGACTTTGTCACCAGACCGAAAGGGGGAAAAAGCGTACACCTCTAAGCTGCCCCACCGATCTTGGAATACATATTGTTCGATGGCCCGGTGTTCCGGGACTGGGGAACGGTCAAGTGGGAGCCTGAACTTCAGGGCCGCTGCGAATAAGACCACAGTCGGGGGACCTTACAAAGTTAAGACTTTGTTGGATACAAGATGATTCAAAGACACCAGGAGCCCACTATCTGAGTGGTCCTGTTCAGATTATCTGCAAGCACATTTCTGTACCAGGAATGACGCGAGCGGATGGGGGCACCTAGCTGTCCTCGGTCCATCTGAGGCTTCCTACAGCTAGATGGTTCTCTAAGAGAGGTGAATGCTGGTACAGTCCTACCTCTCTTCACGAAAGACTCTGCTTACAAAATTTTCAAGCTGCGAAATGAGATTCAAATATTTTTACGACTCACTTTAAGAAAAATTTTTCATTCTAAGAAAAGATTTGCCAGCCAGGCCGAGAATAAAATAGTCACCCATCACATAGAGTAGAAGAAAATGGGTTCAGACAACAGAAAATGTAGCTGTAGTCTGTAATAGGGGTAACTATAATAGTACAGTACATATGTAACTATATATTAAATATATGTACAGTATTGTACAGTATGTATTGTATTTTCCATTTATTATTAGATTATGTTGTAATAACTACTTAATTTACAGGTATTGACAGTCAGTTTATGTATATTGAATGGTTCAAATGTATTTGGCCGTACAATATTTTATTGTGGTTATACTGTAGCTTTATTATAAGAATTAATGTGGTGTTTTGTAGGGTTTGGAACGAATCAGGCAATTTGCATGTGAAATGTGACTCACAACACGAAAAAATCACTTTACGAAAGTCACTCCCGAACGAATTAATTTCGTGTTGTGAGGCATTACTGTACCTTTATGAATCGGGCCAACAGACGAGGATGGAATGGTGCAGCATATGCCCCTCCCCCCTTTGATGCGCAGAGAGAGAGAGAGAGAGAGAGAGAGAGAGAGAGAGAGAGAGAGAGAGAGAGAGAGAGAGAGAGAGAGAGAGAGAGAGGGGGAGTTGCATAGCAATAAACACATCCCGAGTTGATGTCGAGACGTGCAACTACTTGCACGTTCTTGCAATGAAGGGGAGGAGCTTGTCCTCCCTCCAACTCCCACCAATCTAGTGTAGGTTGGCCGAATAAGACCAATACCATAAGGCAAAGCAGTTAATCAGCACAGCTTATGTTATAAGAGCGAATCTCCATAGAGATCGCCTTCCGCACAGAAGACCAGATGGTAATAATCAAACATCCAACCAACCCCAAGAAGAGATTGATACGCACCTTCAA
>NC_090728.1:184925614-184970614 GCF_036898095.1 Palaemon carinicauda | reverse complement strand
GGAAACCCTTAGGTAGAAGGATAGACAGAAACCCTTAGGTACCAAGTATCCTTCAAGGTTTAGGAACCTTGGCAGGTTTCTCAACCCTCTCGCCTGAGGGAGGCTTCCCAGCAAGCAAGATTGTCACAGGCTTACCCTTAGGGATAAGATCTGGGCGTAGTCGCGTAGGCGACTATTGTCTCCGCGGTGATGGAGGCCTATGAGACTGGAGAGACTAATGGGTGTCTCCTTGAAGGAGGGTTACCCCCTGCCGCCAAAAAGAGAGATGGTACTTCGTCCGAGGACGAGGTAGCCACCGAAGAGAGGCAGGTTTGGTTCCGCGAGGATGTTAAACCGAGAAAATTCTCTTTTGACTGAGACGTAAGAACAGCAAGAGCAGGCGCTTGGAGTGTCTAGCGTCGAGCAACGCTGTTCTGTCACATGACAAAAGTGCGAGGAAGAGCTGTGTCTAGAGGTGGGAATTCCAGGGGGGAGTAACAGAGGATCGCGAACCACGATCACGCGCTCTGTCAGAACTCGTGCGGCTAGGAACTTCATCACTAACTCCTGTTGGGATGCAGGCACCTGAGAGTTCAAGTGTTGATCGTGTACGTGTAGTTGGTCGCGCGAGTGCGATGATGATCGCTTGCACCACGTTAGTAGGGCGCGCATGAACGCTCCGCGCGACGATGATCGCTCGCACCAAGTTGGTCGGGTGCGCGCGAATGCTCTGCGCGACGAGAGTCTGAAAACTCTTTGTCGTAAGAGTAGAAGTCTTAGCGACTAGGTTCACGAGAGGCATAATAATCTCCCTCTCGTTCGACATCGCCTAAGACAAGCTTTCTGCCAGCTCTATGGGAAAAAAGCGTAGGCGTAATAATCACTCTCTTGCGAACGAGAGAGAAGTCCTCCCGAAGGAGGCCATCGCCTAAGACAAGCTTTCTCTTAGCTCAATGGGAAAAAAGTATAGGCGTAACAATCTCTTGCGAACGAAAGAGAAGTTCCCCTCGAAGGAGGAACAAGCATAGGACTTGCTTTTCCCCACTCAAGGGGAAGAAGTACAGTCTTCGACAACGAGACAGCAGAAGCAGATCTCGTCGAGCTGTCAGCAATTCTTCCCGAAAGAGGGAAGGTTGCTCTACGGCTGAAGTGGGGAAGCTCTCCCTCAGAAGGGGAGGGGAGCCCAACTCTAGGGAAGGTTAACACTCCCTCGTAAGGGAAGGTTCTCCAACCCCTGGAGGCAAACCTCCAGGCAGCAATCTATGCTTCCCATCAACAAGCCTTGTTCAAGATTGAAGGTCGGCAACGAGTGCTACCTCGTAAAGTGGGCAGCTCGCGAGCTGCCACAGGCCATCGGCCTTGCGTTCTACGTCGCTGCTATCTGTTAGAAAAGGAAATAAAAGTTGTGATGAATTACAATTCATAACTCCGCTGCATAACATGAACTATTCAGGGAATAAATCACCTTCCTTGTAAGAGAATTCCTCGAAAGGGGCCTGAACTGTTATAAACTTTAACTCAAGTAATGAAACAAACACACGGGAGTGTGTAGGACCTGCCGACCACCTACGCAAGTGAGTAGTATCAAAACAATGACAACTCCCTTACGGCGGAGAACGCCGGATACGATGTCAACAGTAATTAAAGTTACAAGTATTTAACAACATAAGGGTATATTTCTATTCATATATGTATACACGCATATATATGTACTTTATAAGATAAAAACAGACACAAAAGAGAGAAAATCAAAATTAAACAGAAAAACAATCAAGGCAAGTCTTTGCGGGAGAGAAGGGCAGCATGTCCGCTCTCTACCGAGCCAAAACGTAAAGTGGTTATTCAGCCGAGAGGTGGCCAGTCTACCCGAACCCCCACCTGCTAACTAGCAGATGGGTAGTTATCCCTCACTAAAATTATCAAGGCTCATCTTTCAGCTACACCGAAAGTATACCACTATAAATAGCGGAGGGTTTGTATTTACACCGGAACAACTACTTACAAGGAAAGGAGTAGTAAAATAACAGCCCCTCAAAGGAGTATCACAAAAGGGATTAAGAAAAAAAACATCTAATATTAGAGAGGGGAGCGCATGGGCACACCTATACCAGCTGTGGCTAAAGACAAAAGGGGCTATTCTGTGACAAGCAGGTGGGCAGGGCTTCCTTATGGCCATTATAGCGCCATCTGATCTTGAAAGACGAGAGATCAAACAAGATAAATTAGTGATATTAGTTGCATATGGCTAAAAGCAGTCATCTCTCTACACAAGAGCACCTTATGTGCAACAAATGGCAATACAATTGCTGTGTTAAGTGTGCAAATCAATTAAAGGTATCAATATTGTCCAAAGACATTGTATATGCATAAGTAAACATGAAATGCTAACTGTATTGTGACCACAGTACAATAAACAGATAAAAGATGAGTAGATATTTTCCACAGTGTGCTACATGTAAGGTCAGTAAACATATACCAAAAGTGTCAAATAAACATTGTCGAGTCATTAGATAACAAAGATACATTGTACAGTGTGTGCATATATGAGACATGGTAGCATGTACAAGGTTAAAAGAAGTCGTACCATCCCAAAGGGTGTACATAATTTCACAAACTAGATAAGGAGAGTAGTGGTGGAGAAAAAAGGAATTAATGTACTTAAAAAAAAAATCAGTAATTACATGATAATACATAGCACATAAAATATGGCTAGTTGCATGTGGACTCTGTAACCTCCCAAAGCTTTCAAAGATAAGATCAGTACAAATCTGGAATATATGTGATTAGAATATTCAAAATTTTTAAGAATGCAAGATATTAATATTAAATGCAACACATAAGATATAGGAACCTGAAATAATCTACTGTATTTTGAGATAAGGGATCAACAAATGTTATGAGCAATAAAAAAAAAAGAAACCTCATATACACACCAATATCATGATACTACCCAAGAATTAGGACTAGCATAAATTTTTGTATTATGTTAGGATATTTTAACACACCTCCCTACATTACAAAAGAATAATAACTAGCAAAAATTGAAGAGCAGAAGTAATTTCCATATATATTTAAGGAATGAAAACATGGAAAAAGTAATACCTGTAATACACTTGCGAATACAGTGTACTGTAGTTATATGAATACCGAACTGTTATTCATGCAAGAACACCAAATTATTTGTTTTGATTAAAACAACAAAATGCTATTTTTAACGTGAAACGTTTATCTAAAAACACATTCACTGTGAGGTATCGGATACCGCCTCAGTAGCTGCAACCAACATTTTTCACCACTGGATATACATGTACTCTACACTTATTATATAACTTATATTTCCATGCTTATTTGTTTTACTGCTGATTAAAGAATAAATTCAAAAAAAGGATTTTATTTCTATTGTATTTTACTCTAATCAACAGAAAAGGATGCCACTTTCATTTACTTTTCCTTTGAAAAGAATTTCTAATCATTATGAAGTGACTAAAGAAAACTTCAGAAATTTAATTTGCTATACTATTTTATCTTAAGTAATAGTAAAGCACATTGACTCTATTTTATAGTGAAAGTGAAGTGATTGTGTGAACAAGTAATAATTCCACGATAAATAACGATATACAGTACTTTGACGCAAGAAGTCTATAAACACACACACACACACACACACAGAGAGAGAGAGAGAGAGAGAGAGAGAGAGAGAGAGAGAGAGAGAGAGAGAGAGAGAGGGAGAGGGAGAGGGAGAGGGAGAGGGAGAGGGAGAGGGAGAGGGAGAGAGAGAGAGAGAGAGAGAGAGAGAGAGAGAGAGAGAGAGAGAGAGAGAGAGAGAGAGAGAGAGAGAGAGAGAGTCTCTATCTTTAGCTTTTAAATCAATACTTCCCCATTCATCATCTCCTACTTCACACTTGATAGTCCTCAGCCATGTAAGCCTGGCTCTTTTAACTCTTCTAGTGCCTTGGGGAGACCAGCTAAACCTTTGGTGAACTAATCTCTCTTGGGGAGTGCAAAGAGCAAACCCAAACCATCTTCCTCTGCCCCTCATCATGATCTCTACATATGGTACTCAAGTAATCTCTCTGTGAGTCTCCAAGACCGTAAATCAATTCCTACATTCAATTGCAAAGGTTTCCCTGTGCTCATCTTCCAAAGGCTTAGTAGAATCAAACCTAGGTATTCTATCTACATTTCAGTTGGGTGCTTTCAGTTTTAATTTTAGTGTGCCAACATAGAAATACAATGAAATTGCCCTTAAACAGTCATGAATAAACACTAGAATTGCAAGTTTCAAAGTCAATGGTGAGATGAGAAGGGGGGGGAGTAAGGCATCATATTAGAAATAGCCCTTATACAAGGCACTTTCCCCAATTTTGGGAGGTAGCCGACATCAAATAAATGAAACAAAAAAGTAGAGAGGAGACGTCCCCTTTTTTGTTTCATTTGTTTGATGTTGGCTACCCCCCAATATTGGGGGAAGTGCCTTGGGTGCTAGGACAATTCGGTCCCGGGCAATTCGGTCCTGGACAGTTCGGTCCCGGACAATTCGGTACTAGGACAATTCTGTACCAGGCTGGTCATTTTTCAAAATGTCTAAATCAGGAAAATATGATATTTCTATATTACATATTATGAACTATTTATATATAATATTACCTAAATACCTAACTACTTAGTTTCGTTATTCAGTAGTTGTTTACAAATAACTTGAACAATCCACCTAACTACTTTATTATTTAAACGATCAGTTTGGTTATCCCCTTGGTTTAAAGAAAAAAATATAAACAAAACGATTTTAATAGTTTCTTTATTCCAGACTTTTTAGTCTAGCTTCACCCATCATTCACACAATGAAGTCTTGCAACTGCATAGTCGGAAAAGGGAAAAACGAAATTAGTTGATAAGGAAAACTGCGTGTACCAAAAACAAAGAAAATACTGATGGTACGAAGATGACATATTCACTCTTAAATTGAGATGTTTTATAGCCTTAGCATTTTTACCTTTAAATCAGGTTGCGGATGCCTTTGATGAATTGGTTGATGATGATGATATCCCTCAACCTATTGTCTCTTATTTTGAAAATTCATATGTTCATATTCATATACAGTATTCAAATTATAAATGCTACGAAACGGGGATGAATCAGTCAAAAAAAAAGAAGTACAGCGATGGTGACAAGCGAATCATTCATCTAGTACAGAAATATAATCAAGCAATAAGAATGCACTTCCTTAAAGCAATCGCTCATAATATTAAAGTTTAAATCTTTTCTATATGCTTTTAACGACAAGAAATGTATAGTTTTTACTATTTTATTTTTATATACATACTTTTAACATAAGAAGTGTATGGTTTTTACTGTTTTATTTTTTATATAATACACTAAAAAAGTATTTTTTTTTAATTTATCGCACAAACAAGGATAAATCAATTAGACTTTTTATATCTATACTAACATAAGCACAAATTTTTTGTTAAAAGTAATGCTTAGAACTGATAGGAATTTGAGAAACGAAAAAAATTGGAAAAATACTGTTTATTCATAAGAATCAATTGGTACCGAATTGTCCTGGTACTGAATTGTCCTAGTACCGAATTGCCCGGGACCGAATTATCCAGGACCGAATTGTCCGGGAGCGAATTGTCCGGGACCGAATTGTCCGGACACCGTGCCTTGGTATATGATGTATGTACAATCAGGGAAAAAGGCTGGAATCTTAAAAGACATAATTGGTTGGCCGAAGAAAGGATAAACAAAGGACATTAACTTCCATATGGTTTATATTTGTAAATGACATTTCTGGCAAATAATACACCCTTGTACCTTGCATGCTTTAAAGTATATTGTTGGGATGGGGTTAAGAACACAGCTCTTAAAATAGCCACAATAGGGAATCTCTTAGGCCCAAGGCTAGCAGCTGATGCATTTTCTAACCACAGTTTCCAGATAGCAGAGCAGGGAGGTTATATTTGTTTAAATTTTTTTCTGGCGCAGTAAACATTGTCACTTTCAACATATTGTGCACCCACTGTCCAGTAAGAGGAAGTCTCCCGTTACTATGGTGGAGGCTTCTTTCCTTCCTGGATAATGTGTTCTATCTTGCCTTGATAAAGAGCCAGGATGATGAACCCAAAATCAAATATTAAGTGACTCACGTGTGAGGAAGAATCTGTTATGATGTGCCAAAATTCTTTTCATAAAATGAGATGAAAGCAAGGAAAGAACTTGTTCCCTCTTGTAAGGAAAAGTGCGTTTAACAATTATAACAACTGCCACACCCCCTAAGGTTCATAGGAGCAATGAGTTTGAGTATACCACTGATATCCCCACTTTGATAAAAGATGTAGGGGTTGCCTCTAATAAAGTGTTTGTAAAGTATGAGCTCAAGTGCATAGCTTACTTACATCTGATGTACAGGATAGCATGTAACAGCCTGACTACTGACCCCTAAAGGGAGGGGGAAAGAAAGAGTAAGAAAAGCCAGTCATTTTCAATCTAATCTCGACTCGTCATTATCATAGACAAGATGCTTGTCTGTTCTGAGAGGAAGCCAAGAAAACTAAACAACCTGTGGGGAACTTCTCAAAGGTACAAGAATGGGAATGACTTACTTCCTGGCAGCAACCTTCAATACCTAATGACTTAACATGTTATTCCTGAAACCGAGTAAAGGATCAATGTACGACTTTGTGAGCCCTCATGTAAGGAAAGAAATTTCCTTAGGCTTTAGACAAGGCATAGGAATGTTTGATTACTTCACAAAGCCTAAAAAAAAGTGATCTTGGACCTGCCCATGGAAGAGCCCTCAACGTTCAGGCCTGAGTTATAGAGTCATCCACAGGTACTGCAACAGAAACCTCATGAGATCTACATTGTCTTAACCTTTACCCAAAATATTTTGGAGGAATGGAACTGACAATGACAAACATACTGTCAGAAGCAGGGAATAGACAAATGATATTGAATTCCATTTCTTGGAGTGAGAGATCTAGTTCAAAAGTAAAAAAAAAAGTTCGTTACCCTTGAATCTTAAGCTAGAGGTTCTGAGTAAGGGGTCTTGAGAATCAGAATGCCCTTTGACAAGCTCCTAAGTGGGTCAAACAGTGAACGAGTGTACCCAGAGAACAAGGAATCACATCCCATTTTGAGGACCCTAGTTCCCAGGGTGGGCAAAACTGTTCAAAGCTCTGATACCTCTCATGAGAGGAATCCACATTTCCAGCCTTAAGACTTGGCTTTATGGCCAAACTGTAGCCGTTCACAGCTGAGAAAGAGAGGAGCTTCTCTCAGCATATGTAGACAAGGAAATCCAGAACTTGTTGAATAGCTGTACCGACAGATTTACCTCCTTTTAAAACACCAATCATAGAAAATAGCCCACTTTCCATATAGACTGCTAATAAGGGACCGTCGAAGATGACCTTCAAGTAAAGCTTTTCACTTAGGAAGTGATGCTGGATAGTCTCCAGCTATGAAACATAACCAAGTCACAGACTGGTGATACCACAGGAAGTGTGGCTAATGTAGAAATGTGGATCAGGAGAGGATTTCAAAACAGAACTTGTCTAGGGCCCAATCCACTTGGTAGGATGTTGGCACATAATACTTATCATTATCATAGATTTTAACTGTGTAGATTGTTATAAAAGGGAATACTTTTGGGTGTATACATAACTATCAAAAATTAAACTACAACAATTCTTTCTTTTAAACTGTTGTGGACAGTACTCCTCAGTGTTTGTGATACTCCAAGACAGTCACCCACAACAGACACGGCACATTCTTTGTACACTTCAGAGAATTTTGGTCATGAGCACATACTTTACTAGTGCAAACAACATCCATTTAGGCCAAGTGCTATACCGGGAGAAAATTCCTTTACTCTTAAGCAACTGCTTCTTCCTAACCTTGCACTATCAGGAAAAGTCCAAGCCAGATGTTCCAAACAGGGGATTCCTGTATACAGAAAGGGCTTCTGCACACAACAAAAGTGATAATCGCTATAGAGCTATGACATAATGTGACAAGTCAGTTTCTTCAAGATCCTCATGGCCGTGAAAACCACAAGCTTTTACCAGGGCAATTTTGCATCTCCATATGATATTTAGTTTCCATAATAAACATAACACTTCATTCATGTAAGAGGGGAAGCAACATAATCTCTTCAGCATGGGGCATTGTGCAGAGCATAAGAGGTCTAATAACGTAACAGCTTGAATGAAAGTGAGCTCCCTATAATGGCAAGACTGTCTGGTAACTCAACTCAGTCCACCATGACACAGATTTAAAAATCCACAGGCTGCTAGCTTCAAGCAAAAATTATCCCCAGTCTTAAAACAATGAGGGTTTGTTACCACATTGGAAAAGCTGAAGGCTAACAATACTTCCAAACATTATTATTATTATTACTTCCTAAGCTACAACACTAGTTGGAAAAGCAAGATACTTTTCCAACTACTGTACTGGCCTTCTTGTCTAGCATTTTGCATTGCATCAGATCGATCCCACCTAGGACAATTAGTTTAAGCTGTTTACTTGGGGCGCTACTGCTGTGGTTGGGCTTACCTGGATGACGTTCTGGTGAGCATCTATTCTGATGGAACTGGAACCCAACACCTTTAACTTTTAACATTCATAAGCCCAAGGGCTTCAATAGGGAAAATAGCACAGCGAGAAAAGGAAATAAACTACCAAGACAAGTAATGAACAATTAAAATTAAATGTTCTAAGAACAGTAACAACATTAAAATAAATATTTTATATATAAAAAGTGAATTTACAGAAAAACCAAATATAAATAAACGAATTGTTAGATGAATGGCAGTATTACCAAGAAGATATCCACTTGTACTTACAGCAATTATAAATCATACACAAAAAATTTCCATGGCAATTGCATAGCCTAATCAGTCCCTATAGATTCAATAACCATCCATAATACTGTATGCCAATCTATGGCATTTTATATCACTTCTAAAATACAGTTAAACTACTTTCTCTCTGCCTCCTATTTTAGTCGAAACAAAATTGGAAAAACACATCATGAATCATTTGCATAATTCCTCAAGATCTTAACCCTTTTACCCCCAAAGGACGTACTGGTACGTTTCCCAAAGCCATCCCTTTACCCCCATGGACGTACCGGTACGTCCTTGCAAAAAAATGCTATAAAATTTTTTTCATATTTTTGATAATTTTTTTGAGAAAATTCAGGCATTTTCCAAGAGAATGAGACCAACCTGACCTCTCTATGACAAAAATTAAGGCTGTTAGAGCAATTTTTAAAAAAATATACTGCAAAATGTGCTGGGGAAAAAAATAACCCCCTGGGGGTTAAGGGTTGGAAATTTCCAAATAGCCTGGGGGTAAAAAGGTTAAAAGGTTATAAATTTTTCACGATTTATACAGATTTACATAATAATACCAAAGCTTAAACACTAGCTTAGACTAATATTTTCTTGTGATTCTATATCCATTCCAAGGAGAAAAGAACTATTCAATGAACATGACCTTTTTTTGGGAGTGAATTTTCACAACTTGTAAAAGGGGGCTGCTTGCAGTAAACTGCAGATGATATACATGCTTCTTAATAGTGTCCCTTTAACCCTACCAGTTTTGAACTCCACAGTAATCATAGTACAGTACTGTATCTTTCTTTGTCAGAAAAAAAAATTGCTTTCTATCATGTATCTCTAGTTGTAAACCATGATAATAAAAAAAGCATCTCATATACACTATAAGCAAAAAGAAAAAAAAAATATGGAGGAAGAGTAAATCACCAGTTATTTAATACAAACTTCTGAGAATATGCAATCAGAAGACATGCAACCATAAAAACCAAGCAAATACAGACACGATGTCTTAAAATAAGCTTGTAATGAAAGGTCCATGTAAATCAAAGCTTAATTAAAAAACAAGTTACCCTACTTTAACTGATTAAGAAATTATGGATTTGTGAATAGCTGAATAATCTAAAGACAATAAAGTAGGTATATTTATAGCTTTGAATTATTTAAAAAACAACAAATATATCTGATACTAAGATAGGCAACCACTCTGATATTTTACATACAAGCAATGTTTTGTATCATCCCATCCCTAGATAATCTATGAAAGCATTAAAACTGCAAAGTAAATGTGGAACCTAATGTAAAAATAAATTTTATTGCGAGGATATGGATCACACTAATCATCTATCTATCTATATACCAAAGGCACTTCCCCCAATTTTGGGGGGTAGCCGACATCAACAAAGAAACAAAACAAAAAAAGGGGACCTCTACTCTCTACGTTCCTCCAGCCTAACCAGGGACTCAGCCGAGTTCAGCTGGTACTGCTAGGGTGCCACAGCCCAACCTCTCACATTTCCACCACAGATGAAGCTTCATACTGCTGAATCCCCTACTGCTGCTACCTATCATGTGGGAAAAATATTATTCCTGGAAATAAAATACTATCAATTATGCACTTACCTGAGCTAACTGTTGTTCTGAATTGCAGTGCGCCTGGCAGGGATTGCAGATGTACTTTCCACCACCCTTGGTTTCCTCTAGCTTTTGTACGCAGTCAGGGATGTCTATGGTTAGCGAGCTTCCCCCGTTGGCGGCTGCGCTTACCTCCTGCCCTGTGACCCCTACAGTGAAGATGATTGATAATCAGAACATTGGCAGTGATGAATCGGTCTCACTAAAACCCATCATAGGGCCCACGACCGATTATCATGCTTGATTATTCAATCATATCAACAGATGGGAAGAGGAGAAGAAAAGAAAACAATATATAATGACTAAAACAGGGACTTCAGTTACACAACCCTTTTCAAGATGGACAGCCTTATCGTTGTGAAGCTAAACAAAATTACTGATGGTACTGGAGTACCTGTGCATTGGCACTTAATTTGAAACACAAAAATAAAAAAAAATAAAAATTGCTGCGATAATTACCAAAGTTACAACAAAAGAACTAGTGCCATACAAAACAAAAGTACTCCCACTCAGTGCTTTCCTAAAGCTTGTGTATTACAAATGAAACATTAAAATTTTAGCTAATCTATTTACCTGACCAAATATTATGAAAAGGATAAACAGTAAACAGTATCATATTACACTGTTACGCAAGGCTGGTATGGCTCGGATTTTAAAATAACCTAAATATTTTTGGTTTCTAAATACAATTAAAGGATAAAATAGGATATCAGAAATAGAGTCAATTATGAGAATAATGTTCAGGAATTGACAATATGCAGTTCCCTTTCATTGCATAAAAAACCACACTAAATACATATTCATATATTCCCTTAAGAGAGCTAATAAGAATATCTGCTCGACTGAACGTACAGAAATACTGTATTAGCCAGAACTATAAATAGGCTGGTTTACAGTTTCTTTTTAGGAGCTATGTCCTAATGCACCCCCCCCTCCCACCGTCTGTTCCATGACCCTGGTGTGCAGATATTTAAAACCCAAAAAGAATTGGTCATTAGCAATACTGTACAATGGGATACATAACATTTCTAGTCAACAAAACAAAATTAAGCCACTATTGTTTTACTGTTAACAATACAACTAAAAACTACCTTTACTCTATATACAGCTCTATTATTTTCATGTCACTTGGCAAGTTTCTCTCGGATGCTGTCTCATAAGACAGACTTTCAGCTTTCTATTTTAAGAATACCTAAGAAAAGCCAAAAATGGAGTGATGAATCAGAGTGCAAACAGATAAATTACAAATAACTTTTGAGAAACACCAATGTAACATTCCTAACCTCTCATATGGCTTGCCTGAAAGATTTCTAAGTAAATTCATAAGAAAACGGGACACATAAGAGCGAGATGAGATGGACAGTCAAATGGGAAGTAATGAGAGAGATTGGACAAGAAATAAAATGGAGTAAAAAGAAATACAGCTGGGAGATGAAAGGATACAGCAAACATTCTTTATAAACCATACTGGCCACATAGAAGCTGACAGGTTTCACCAAGTACAGCAGGTCTTCTGATTGCAAAGGAGATCCTTTCCTACGTGTCGTAACTCGAGTTTTAATGCAAGTAGAAATACACCTAAATACAGTACAGTATGTACATAAGCACAAAATTCACTCACCTACAGTATGCTAATGCAGTTTAAGTCCTAATAAAGGACAAAAATCCATTTTTGACATGGAAACATAGCTAGGATATTAATGTAGAATTATACAATGAAACTAACAAAAACATAATTAAATTCCTTTATGGGAGATGCATTGTATCAACAAAACGTTGTAAATTGAAACCATTGTAAACTGAGGGCTTACTGTACGTATACCCAAATTTTAACCTTTAAGATACTAGGCATTATTTTCTGATGGTACACTAATTATCATTTTTGTTATCAAGTAGTTTAACCAGATCACCTAGTCAGGAGTCCGGATTTCTGACTATTATGGGGCTGCGACAAAAAGTTTGGATAAGAAAAAAAAAGTGGAAAATTTTGAATGTACAAATACAAGCGACCATATGAAAAACTTCACCAAGCCTTACAGGAAAATTTTAGTGATGAAAAGGGGATGCATATTGGATAAATCTATTAAAATAAATGCTACATTTCATAGTCATTGTCTGGTATTGGCTATTTCTTATATTAAACATCTTTTTTCCAACTAATTTTTTCATTCCTCTTTGGAAAAAATCTTTTGAAAGACTAGAACTGTAACTCATTGGTTCTTCAAATAAAATTCATAATATAATAATAATCATCATATCTATATTCAAGTAGGATAGCAGATACCAAGTTTAACAATTTACCAAAAAAAAAATCTAGAAGCTGAAAAGACCCACACCTTCTTTTTACCACCCAGGGAGTTAGATAATTCCAAGTGTGCAAATCTATTACTGCACGAATGCCAGTAAGCAGGGCTGTGGAGTCGGAGTCGAGGAGTCAAAGCAATTTTGATTCAGAGGAGTCGGAGTCGTTAAAATTGTCCTGACTCCGACTCCGACTGGATCTGAATTGCTATATAACACAAATACCTTACATAATCGCGTAACATAATTTTGAAGCTAAATTCAATAGGGTCGCATCACACATGAGGTATAATATTAGCATATCCACTCTTGCACTAGGCTACGTCGTTGTTCAAACTGTATATCCATTCATTCTGGTAAAAGCAGACAGCTATAATTCAAATAAACCAGATTTTGATCAAACTGATGTTTTACTTAACTGTATTCAATAATAATGCATGTAATATCCACATCTTAGTATCGTATTTTCAAATAAAATCATGGCGAATTATAATCTTCCCCATTTTTTACGGTTATATAATCTTTTCCACTGTTTGTGTTTCCAAATCAGCTGATTAAGGTAATCTACCAAAGGATATTTCATATTTTTTAAAAGTAACAATTATTTCTTGATCTATCATCTTCCAATTAGCAAACCAAAATCAAGTTTTATTTGAAATACTTCTCATATTTTGTTTACTTTTGAATTGAATCGCATAGAGAAGTTAATCGGAGTTTCATTCAAGTTGCAGATGCACAATAACTTATATAAATATATACTGTATATGTTTTTTAGCTCTGTAGTGCTTGATTATAAAGCTTACGAAATTATTAACTATATCGGGTTATACCAAAATTATATTCTCTGTTTTTAGACACTGTAACTTTATCTTCAAAATCTGGTTTTTACATTAATGCGATTTCCAAATTTATAGGTTCCCACTAAATTTAACTTTATTTCCTCCAGTTTCCTACACAGCTTTCTCCGATTCCAAACAGAATAGTGGCTATAAATATTGTTTGTTTTCTCGCCTTCATTTACAGTTGTTAGTTTATATTTGGCAGCATATTTTCTTGATCTTTTCTCCATAGTGAACAAGATATAATGTCAAAATGTCAGTCTTATGCTACTTTGTTTACTGACGTACGGTGATCAATATGCAAGCAAAACAACCGCTATTTGATTCAATTATTCATTACAAAAAAAAAATTTTATTTTTATTTTTGGTGAGTTATTGTGGCTGCTTAAGTTTACGCAATGATTATATCGTACTTCCGATACTTTATCCTTATCTCTTGATTTTCTAACCCATTGAAGTGGGAAATGTGATAAAGAAAAGAAGTACAGTATGAAAGTTAGTCTGTTCTAATTTGGTTTCTCAAATGATTGTATCAATCCCTGGAATGGGAAGTAAAGGATAGATTGTGTATAGTAACAAAATGTAAGCGAGGGCATTCATGTTAGAAAACACGTGTCTTTCCATCAGAAGGGATTTTATCAATTCAATCAAAATTGTTTATTACATTCTAACACTCATGCATTCAATGGTAATTAAAGTATGTCTTAGATTATGTTCGATATGATGAACTTGGACTGAGGGAAGCACCGTACCATCTAAACAAGCCGCTAGTAATTATAAAAAAAAATGAGAGAGAGAGATATCAGCAGACTTGGACTTGCAAGTTGCTCATTTATCGTATATTTTCAAGATTTATGTGGCAAATTATATAGTATATTATCAAGCCGATGGTCCATGTGTAAAATTGTAAATTATGTGAGTATAGTGGAATATAAGAATGGGTGAGTGATACATGAAATGGCATGTAAGAAACAACATTCTAAAGGAAAAGAGGCCCTCTATGAACTAGCAACACTCATGTCAAAGCTACCAGCTTTGATATGGAATTAACGAACCAGAGGCGCCTCAACTACCAGCCAAAGAAACTAAAAGCACTGATGGTGCAAAAGTAGACTTTGATTCCTACTGTGACCCAAAAGAACAAACACATGTTAAGCCTCGTCGAAGCGAAGATGCAACAGACACTAAGATGATGAAATTAACAAGATTTCTCTGATGCTTTGAATGAAATAGAAAAGTTTGATCGATCTATGAAAGTGACAGTAGAAGAAGCCATCCAAGCTTATCCAAAGATCATCCGTGATGTAGCTAGACCTCTGACAGCAATGCCCTCCACCCAAGTCTGTGTTGAAAGACTTTTCTGCACTGTAAATAATCAGATCAGATCTAAAGGCTTCAATAAAAGAAGACCTGACTGAGGCAATTTTGTTCCTAAGAACAAATGTTTAAATCTCATAAAATTCCATAGGAATTCAGTAATATTTTCATTTTTTCATATGAGTGATTTTATTTATTTAGTTATTTAGTGACTTCATACCACTAAAAAAGATTAACTTGAAGTTTCAGTTTTCATTTAATATTGAAAATTTTTACCAAGGTGGAGTTGGCTTTTTTAATAATACAACGCTTGTTTGATAAGAGTACGGGTTTATTTTTCCTAAATCTGTGTCGTCATCAGTTTCATTTCACCAAGACTGTACATTGGACAATAATTAAAAAAAGGCAGTTACTTGGCCACAGACATGTTGATAGTATACTAACATCAAGTAAAAAAAAATATATATATATATTTGTTTTCTTGCAATTAACAGGATATAATTGATTTTGGAGTAAATATTGTATAAAGGAGTAGGAGTAGGAGTCGAAAGGTTTTGGTACAGACTCCACAGCCCTGACAGTTAGAATAAATAATAAAATAAAACCAGGTGCAAACAACTGAAACCATTTATCAAACTACAGCTGGTGCCTCTTCTATGCAAAGAATACTGATTTAGTGACATTCATTAACCAAATTTTCAATGTTTCCTATATTTCACTGTCATGTAAAACTCTACCTATGGCTAAAATCATGCAATAGATACTGTATCAAGAAAATAGAACTGTTTATAGGATCTATAAATTTGGGCCACAAGGCTCAGCAATGGGCCCACTGCTGTCTGAAGGAAAGTTCAGAGGTTGGAAAGCAAGATGGAAGATAAGTATAGTAGAAGGCTGAAAAGTAAGAGCAGCTAAGGATCACAAGAATGCTGGAAATACCCTAAAGTATTGCCTGAGGGCAATAACCCCTTACAGGGCTTTCTGTTTAATTTTCGGAAGCCAGAATGGAGATTAGGTATCAAACACACATACAAATACTAAAGTTTACGACACGTTTATAATACAGAATAGATACTTTTGTAGTTTCTTCTTAGCAAGTCCTACTTGAAAATTTAAAAGCCACATTTTGTCTTACCCATTTTTACAGCGTGAAAGACTATAAATTTTATTCTATACTTTCTGTTGTAAAACTCAGTATTACTCACCTGCACCAGTGCACATTTTTTTGGCAGGTGGACCGTTTGTCGCACCTCCCGCCTTCTTGTTTGCCCTCTGTTTGTGCTTATTTCCAGCGATGTGTGTTGCTAAAAGCTGCGGAGAATTGACAGTTACATCACATACGGTGCACCGAATAACACCACTGACGTCATCTCTTTCGAAACCCTTTTCTTTTTCCTCTAAAGATCTAAGTAAATCTTGAGATTTTACCTGCAAATATACAATGATTATTGCATGATTCAGCATGATTTAGCATTACACTAGAAGATATTTCAACCAAACAGGGATAGTCATATATACTGTATGCTATTGAAGGCCAAAAACAATAATTTTCATAAACACCTAAAGACAACCTCATATCTAAAATAAAAATATTCAAATATTTTAACAAACTTTTATCTACTTTTACATTGATACAGTATCTAAGATAATGCACTTCAAATATAGTAATACTGTAATCAATACCGACAAAAATTTAAATAGATGAAAAGAGGGCTTTTAGATGCTACTGTCATGCATTGAAATAGAAAAGGAATGAGGAAACCATACAAATTTATAATGATAAAATTCAATTAAACATGACAAATTCGTAGATAATTTGTATTTTTCCTAACGATACAAACCTTAGCTATTTATTTAGGGGTATTACTTTCTGCATAGCTGAAATGACGAGCCATTAAAATTTGGCGAGGGTTAACTACCCATATCACTAGTTAGCGGGGGTAGGGGGGGGGGGGGAAGCTCCCACTCACACACCGGTGATTTAGCTCACTTTGCTTGGAGGTAGGACTTCAAGGTGAATAGGGCTGGTGGGCAAGTTTGTATAAATAGCTAAGGTTTGTATCGTTAGGAAAAATACAAATCATCTACGAATTTGTCATTTGTTCGGTAACTGAAAAACAAACCTACGCTATTTATTTAGGGCAGACGTCCCTGCCAATCTGGCTTTTACCCGGGGGCTCATTATCTTAGTATGTTAGTACTCAAAAATAAGTGGGCCCTGCACCTCGCTAAAACCTTGCTACGAAAGGTCCGCGGCCTACGCAATCTGTGTGTCGAGATATATACAAGTGTGACTGTCCAGGTAAAGTTATTCAGAGTCTTTAGTAGGAAAAACTGTTGTAACCACTTTCCCAATACCACGTCGCCAGGGTATGGGGACGCAACAGTATTAGTTTAATACTAGGTACACAAGGGAGCATGGTTTACCTGCAGTGGTTTGTGGTCAGCTTGTGCAGAAAACCCAGGATGCTGCTTTCCCCAAGAGAGAGGAGGATAAAGAAAAGAATAAGAGCCAGACGTACCTTTTCCTTCACGCTGACTAAAACCGGGTAACAGTGCCCTAAACCTTCTGCTACTTGTCCAATAAGGAGCTTGAGGTATTATACCAGCTGTTGTGCAGCCACCACAGGACCGATAGAAAACTTATCAAGTCTCCTGTGGGTCACGTCTTGCCGGTAGCGGGATGTGAATGTAGTTTGTCATTCCCACACCCCCAGCCTGAAGAACCTGCGTCACTGAGAAGTTCCTCTTGAATGCCAGGGATGTAGCTATGCCCCTGACATCATGAGCTCTAGGGCAACGTGAAGGAGGGTCTGGATTCAGTGCATGATCTATAACCTTGCAAATCCATGCTGAGATTGTGTTCTTGGTGACCCTCCTCTTGATCCTGGTCCTTCCTATGCTGACGAAGAGTGCAAGCACACGAGGACGGGCTGCGGCTGTTCTCTTAAGGTACAGCCTCAAACTCCTCACTGGGCAGAGTAAGAGATGATCAAGGTCATCTGTTACAGAACGAAAACTCGAAATCTGGAAGGAGTCGAATTGAGGATCTGCTACTCCCGGGTTCTGAGTCTTGGCAATAAAATCAGGGACGAAGCTGAAAGTTACCTCCCTCTTCTCCTTGAATGGGCGATGTCGTATGAGAGACCATGAAGTTCACTAACTCGCTTGGCCGAAGCCAAAGCTAGCAGAAATACCGTCTTCCAAGTTAGATGGCGATCTGTTGTCTGGCGTAATGGTTCATAGGGAGGTCACTTAAAGAGACCTGAGAACTCGAACCACGTTCCATGGGGGAGGTCTCACTTCAGACTGAGGACAGGTAAGTTCATAACTCCATATAAGTAAGGAAAGTTCTAGCGATGAAAAAATGTCCATTCCATTCAGTCTAAAGGTGAGGCTTAAGGCTCAGCGATAGCCTTTTACCGCCGAGACTGACAGGCGCATTTCTTCCCGCAACATACGAGGAACTCTGCTATTGGTGGAATAGTGGCATCGAGAGGAGAGATACCCCTTCCATGACACCAACCACAGAAGACTCACTTTGCCTGGTAGACTGCTGCTGATGACTTTCATAGGTGTCCAGACATTCTGATTGCAACGTATTGCAAAAATCCTCTCTGAGAGAGGAGATGCTGGATAGTCTTCAGGCGTGAGCTTTATGGAATATGTTGGCATGTGGCTGTTTGAGTAGATCATGTTGTGGAGGGAGTTCTCTTGGAGACTCCGTCAGGAGTTGCAGAAGGTCCGGAAACCATTCTGCGTGATGCCATAGCGGAGCTATGAGGGTCATTGAAAGGTTGACCGATGTTCTGGCCTTGTTGAGTACCCTCCTCATCAGACAGAACAGGGGGAAAGGCAAAATGTCGATGTTGTCCCACCATTGTTGGAATGCATCTTGCCAGAGGCCCTTGGGGTCTGGGATTGGGGAACAGTATAACGGGAACCTGAAGTTAAGGGCTGTTGCGAAGAGGTCCAATGTCGGAGAACCCCACAGGGTC
The DNA here is from genome assembly GCF_036898095.1 of Palaemon carinicauda. Lineage (NCBI taxonomy): Eukaryota > Metazoa > Arthropoda > Malacostraca > Decapoda > Palaemonidae > Palaemon > Palaemon carinicauda. The sequence continues at coordinate 184,951,702 of NC_090728.1, read as the reverse complement.
AGGACTTTGTTGGCTACTAGATGATCCATAGACCACTTGGTACTCTCTATCTAAGGTGCTCAGCTCAAGTTGTCGGCGAGCACATTCCTTTTGCCCGGAATGAAGTGCCAATAGTGGTATCGAGTGAATCTCGGCCCATCTCAGTATCTCTACTGCTAGATGGGATAGTTCCTGCGAAAAAGTACCTCCTTGTTTGTTGATGTAAGACACTACTGTGGTGTTGTCGCTCAATACTACCACTGAGTGGCCCGCAAGGAACTGTTGGAACTGTTGAAGGGCCAGAAAGACGGCCTTCATCTCTAGGAGATTTATGTGGAGGTACTCTTCTGACTCTGACCAGAGGCCTGAGGTTGTGTGGTGCAGCACGTGAGCGGCGCCCCCCCCACCCACCCCGCAAACCTTTTTGAAGAGTCTGAGAACAGCATCAAATCCGAGGGGAGGACGAGAAGATCCACTCCCTTTCATAGTTTCTCGTCTGCCACCCACCACTCGAAGTCCGTCTGTTTTGTTGATCCCATGGAGATCCGGATATCCGGGGAATCGAGAGTCTGAGTCCACCGGGACTTGAGTCGCCACTGGAGAGATCTCATCCTGAGGCAGCCTTTCTGAACTAGACAGGTCAGTGATGAAAGGTGACCTTCCTCAGCCTTGCTATTCTGTTGTCTGATGGGAAGGCTTTGTGGCGATTGGTGTCTACTATCATGCCTAGGTGTACCAGTCTCTGTGTAGGAAGCAAGGAGGACTTCTCAAGATTTACCATGATCTGCAGATCTTGGCAAAGCCTCAGAAGTTTGTCTCGATGTTGAAGAAGGGTTGACACCGAGTCTACTAGGATTAGCTAGTTGTCCAGATAACGAATGAGACGGATGCCAATTCTTGTGTGCCCAAGATGACACTAGGGCAAACACTCTGGTGAAAACCTGAGGTACTGTGGAAAGACCAAAGCACAGCACCTTGAACTGGTATTTCCTGTTGTCTAGGTTGAATTTCAAGTACTTCCTTGAAGACGGATAGACTGGGATCTGAAAGTACGCGTCCTTTAGTTCCAGTGTGCACATGAAATCCTGTTGTCTTACCGGTAGTCTGACCGTGTCAGCAGTCTCCATGCAGAACGCAGTTTGTTTAACAAACTTGTTCAGAGCTGAGAGGTCAATGACTGGTCTCTAGCCTCCAGACGCCTGAAGAAGCCTGGGGACCCATCGAGGACCTTCTGGAGAGCACCCTTCTTCAACAGGGTCTGGACTTCTGCCCGAAGGGCTAGCTCCTTTGCTGATCCCATGGCAAAGGAGTCTATAGACACTGGATTCCTGGTCAGGATAGGGAGAGATGTTATGAACGGGACGCGATATTCTAGACTAATCACAGAGATTGTCCCGGGTTCGGCCCTGAGATGCTTCGACCTGTCCGAGCAACTTTATAGGCATCCCCCTACTGGTGGACAAGCAGGAAGGTGAATATCCTAGCTTTTGCGGCCTTGGCTGCTCCCTCTAGGATATTTTCCTCCCGTGGAGGACTTAGTGACTTTCTTGTCCTTGGCAGGAAAGGGCTTCTTAGACACCGCGGTCTTCGCTGCTGTCTTGGTCGTCATGGTCTTGGTTGGACGGGACTGCTGAGGAGCTGGTGGTTTATAGGGTTTGGAAGATTAAGCCCTATGGAGGAGCGAGTCCTGATGGGACTTCCTCCATCTCTCAGCGGCATGTTCCATGTCCTTAGGCTCGAATAGATGGGCTCCCTCTAGAGAGAAATATCTGAGCCTAGCGATCTCAGCATTAGGGACTTGTTGGTGGAACCTCTCAGACACCGCGTACCTACGTTTCAGGATGGCATTCGCCCACAAGTTCAAAACGGTGGGCGAGAAACTCGATCGTGCGAGTGCCTGATTGCTTTCCTGGTACATTCCTTGGAGAAATCCTCAGTCCGTACCAGGATTCCATAGGTCCCTAGCCAGACATCAAGCCACTAAGTAGCTTGCATGGTGTACTTCGTGACCTTCTGGTTAAGGATTCTGGTTGCCGAGAAAGAGACCTGTTGATTAGAGAGTCTCTCTAGAGAGATTCCCTTAGTGAGCTCTTCCAAGGAGTGTTGGAGAGGAGCTGGATGAGGCTCCTCCACAATCTCGAAATACCTCCTCTGTTGGACACGAGGCGGTGGGAGAAGCTTATTGGTAGAGCCGGAACAATGGGAGGAGGCCTATTCGGCGAGCTGTAGGGCAATCTTAGCCCTGGCACCCTTCAGCCCTTGAGACCAGGGCAAGGCTGCAATGGTCTTTGAGGGTTTCTGGGTGCTAAAGACACGGTCTAAGACCGTGTCCTTGCCCTCCCATGGGGTTATCTCTGGGTTGGTAAATCCATTGAGAACCATTATGAGAGTCAGAACCTGCCAGAATGCATGTTCTGACTCTTTTTGCTCTCATTCCAATGTTGGACTTGCAGCGAAGTCTTCTTCCATCCCTGAGAACTCTACCCGGGATGGGTGGCGGACATCCCTCGAGTGACTGGCTGTCTCTGTAAACTTGGTAGTCCTAAAAGAGGAATTTGGCAGAGTCTTGGAGTCTTTGGACTCCTTCCGAGGAAGGAAGTAGGACTCCAGCATCGAAGGCTGAGATGTCGTGTCCCTCCTGATTTCCATTGGTGGTCGGGAACTCTCCGTGTGAGGGGAGGCTTCCTCCGAAGGTGGAAGGGAAGAGGTCCTTTCCTCACGCAACTTCCTTAGCAAAGGTGAGGTAGGGGAGTATCCCGAGGAAGATGCAGGAGAGCTAGCCTTAATTGTCCAACTGGAGTCAGCTTTACCCTCATGGAAGTGACTGCGTCTGAGACTCTTCTTTTCCTCTTTAGGGGAGAGGAAGAAGTCATGGTTCCTTGCCGAGGGTCTGCTGGAGCTGTAGGCTGCTCAGAAGAGAGGCCAGACAGAGCAGGATTGAAGGCCTGTACCACTGCTCTGACTATAGCACTGAACCATGGCTGTTGACTGAATGACGCACTGTCAGACAGATCCCCTGAAGGGAAAGGGACCGAAGGTTCCCTACGATGAGTCTGTTGTAGGTGGGTCTGCCTTAGAGGAAGGCAGTTTTGGGATCCTAAACACTTCTGTAGAGGCCCGTTTCCCTTTCCCCCGGCGGACGCGCTGAAAGCTGTTTGCGGGGTGGGGAATGAGGCGATGGTGACCTGTCTATGTGCTGTTCCTGATTACTGCGCGAATGTGCAGTTGAGCGCTGACGTGCGGGCAGGCGCGGGAGAGTGCTGGCTCGCGGGCGAGATCTGGCGCGTAGGAGAGAATTGGCACGCAGGAGATCATTAGCACATAGGAGAGTGCTGGCGTGCAGGCTGTAGCTTTCGTATAGGAGAGCGTTGGTGAGCAGAGGTTTCGGTGACCTCTGTTGCGCCGGTGATCGTTAGCGCACTGCAAGTCGCTGAGGGTGAGCAGATGAAGGCGTGCGCCAAAGCATTGCAGAGTGCTGACGAGCTGGAGAGCGTGGACACTCTTTAAAGCGTGACGAAGCAGGCTGGCGCTTACGAGATGTTGGTGAGTGCTGGCGAGCTGGAGAGCGTTGGCGCGCACCTGCACGCTTAGGCATGGCCTCTGGAGGCTGTACCGGGAACAGGAACAGTAATGGTAGGTAGGCAGATTGGCTGGCAGGTAGCGTAGGAACAGGAATGTGCCTTTTGGAAGGGCGGACATCCACCAATGGAGATCGCGAACGATCTACAGAAGAGTCCAGGACCCAAGTCCAAGGACTAGCAGCAGCGTCATCGGGAGAAGGTTCAAGAACGGGCGAAGGTAGATGGCCAAGAGATGACTGAAGAGGAGACTCCTCTGCGGGGGACGGCTGCGATGACAAGGCTGAAGTGTTGAAGAGGTGCCTTTTCACTGATGGTGAAGGACGACCTCTAAGGCGAAGCGGCGGGCGAGCTCTGCGACGGAGACGCCCTCTTGGGCCCGTTGGATCAGCAAGCTGACCATGAGCAACAGCAGTCCTCCAAAGAGTAGTCTTTATAAGTGAACTCCCCCGAGGGGAAGAAACACTCGCAGGAGAGACAGACGTAGGACTAAGTTTCTCCCTCGACGGATGATCAGGAACGGGGGGAAACCAAGTCGGCAGCAATAGCTGGAGAGTCTGGAGGGGCAGGGGCGTCGGCAGAAACCACAGAATACACCTCTGACCCCACGACGTCGACGAGCGCAAGAGGATCTACCTCCGAAGTCGACGACGACGGCTGCACACTTGCACCCTGGAGGATGAGCTGCAGCAAGGAGTCCTTGGAGGGAGGACCAAAAAACTCCAAGGACGACCATACCTGTAACACAGAAGACAGAGACAAGGACTCACCCGGGGGGAGAGGTGGGGCAGCTTCGCTACGAGAAGCAACACCATCTCTCAAAATAAAAGGGTCTACGCAGTTACTCGACGGTCTCTCGGAAGAGACCAAACGAGTTGGAGCTTCGGAGGAAGGTCGGGAGACGGAAGAAGAGGCCTTGGGTATTCCCCCTTCGAAGAAGAAATATCCCGCTTAGATGACTACTTCCGCCGTCGCCAAAACCTCTGCCATTGGGAGGCAGACCACTCCTGATACACACTACACAGGTTGTTGCTATCACACCGTTGACCTCTACAGACAGGACAAAGGGTGTGGTGATCGGTCTCCACCGCCGACATATAGGTTCCGCAGGGCTGGTCATCGAGTCCAGGGCAGGTACGCGTGTTCGCAGGTCAACACATACACACACTAACACAAAGAAAAAGCAAAAAAAAAAAAAATTAATGGCAGTCCAAATAAGGGCGAAGGATGAGGAACGGCAACGACTGTACACCAACCGAGCCAAAAGTAAAGTGAGATAAATCACTGGTGTGTGAGTGGGAACAGTAGCAAGCTATCCCCCTTACCCTCGCTAACTAGCGGTATGGGTAGTTAACCCTCCCTAAATTTTAATGGCTCGTCATTTCAGCTACACAGAAAGTAATAGCCCTAAATAAATAGCGTCAGTTTGTATTCCAGTTACGGAACAAATAAACTTTCCACCACTGTTACAAAAACACTTTACAGATAAACTCTTGCCCCACCAAATATGTACTGATAAATGATTCACAGCTTAAATATATGAAAGGTACTCTCAAACTGAAGAGTATGCACATTTTCAGTAGATACTGAAACCCATTTTGTAGCAGACACCACCATTCAAAATGAAGCTTACAGCTACTTGAGAAGGATTATCTGTTGCCTACCAAGAAATGTAAGGTTTCCAGGTATTTGAAAACAATAGCAAACATCTTGACAAACAAAGAAATGAGTCATCTATTACAGAGACCAAATTCTTTCAAAAATAGGGTCAAATGAGGTCAGACAGTCACTTACATCCCATCAGAAACACTAAAAGCTCAGCCAGATTTATCATCCTGCAGGATATCACTAGGAGTCAATGAGGAAGTATGGAATATAAAATGGTATGGGAAGTAATACGGAATAGAAAGGAACAGGAAATACATGGAGCAGAAGGATTCAAAGCTTGCCATGGAAGTAGCTTCCATGATGGCAGACTTCAAAGCTGAGAAAATTATAGACTTTGTCGCAAGTCTGTCACAGTTGTAAGAGGGGACAGAATGGCCTCTTCCAGAATATAAAACCTCCTCTTAACAGGAGTGACAGAGGTTTAAAGGTCACTCATGAATGGCAGAGGCAAGGGACAGTAACAATTCCCTAGAGACTAACCATATACACATATGATCAGCAACCACCTAAGCTAAGACTAGGGAGGGCCAGGCAGTGGCTGCTAATGACTCTGCAGGTAGACCTATAGGCTCTCCCAAACTTCCGTCCTGAGCTCACAAGGATGGTGAGGTTGCCAATGCAAGAAGCTATCGATATTGAGCAAACTCAAACCCTGGTCCACCACAACCAAAATCTTACTGGAGAGGTTTGAACCTAACAAGAAGCTTCCACTGGAAATCTCTATATCTAAAATATCTATAGCCTCCAGAGCATATTCTGACTAGGGAAGCTCCAGTGCAGGCATAAAGTCTTGCGGGGCTCTGAATAGCCAGCTGAGGTCCTTTATCGGGGCTCTGGTTGCTTCTCCCATGACACTGACTTCTCTGAAAAGAGAAAGTACTTTACCAAGGAAGTCTGCTTCGGTCTTTGGGTTCTATGGCTTCACCAGGGAAGGACCTGAATCAAGTGCAGATGGATTGATTGCGTCCTTGGATTCCTCTTCTCTTGACACGTTCTGAAAAAAAGTCATTGACGTTCTGCTCGCCTCCTCTCCGATCCTAGAACCGAACCTGGATAATATTCTGATGAGGAGGAGACAGTTGCTATACGACTTTCCTCCTTCGCAGCCCTAGAGGTGCCCTTTGTTCCAACACGAGCCTTGGATGACATGGTGAAGGCTTGTATAACTAAGGGCTACCGATGTCCCGCCAGGAAGACCTATGGACTATTCTATCCTTGGGCTGTTTGTACAACCTTGTTGAAAAGCCCTTAGTTGGACTCAAAGTGACCTAGTGTTTGTCCTATCCTAACACGAGTCAATCACTTGAGGAGTACCTCAAATTTTATTGCTTAATCCTCCAGGGACTCTCAGAACTTTTACACTTGGGATGACCTTGTGTGGATCTATCACTTGAAGACCAAGTGTGCGATGGCCAAAAACTAGGGGAATGACAATGTAATTTGTCAAGTTTAACCTGGCATTACCAAAAATATTGAGAATCAAAGGGTATAATATCCACTGGGGAGTGCATGGTGGATCTCTTCTTTGTCTGAGATCTGTGTCTAGGGATTCTGCGTGTGGAGATCTTTCACATGCCTACCTACGTAAACCTCTCAAGTTTCTGGTGTTACTAGTTCTCAGACGAATGTGAGTATAGGGACGATTGTACATGTGAATGAAAGCGCGCTATAAAAAGACTTTACACGTGAATACTGATGATGTTGGCTAGACGAATGTGAATGTAAGGCTATCCACATAAGACAAGACCTTGTGAAAAAGAACTTGCACACAGAGTACCCTGGGGATCACATGCCAACAAAAGTGAGCCCAAACAGGTGAGAGCATGCAAACAAGCAAGTCTGTGCTCTGCACTAGAGATGCTAACAGATTGGGATATCACTCAGATTGTGGCCATCTGGAAGCAACCAGGTTCTTCTAAGACATGGAGTGATCAACAATTGGTGACCAGCTTGCAAATCAGAACAAAGGGGAGAAGGCGAAGGTGTCCAAATTATCCCATGATTGTTGGAAAGCATTCTAACACTGCCCATGGATCTGGAATGTGGAACAAACACTGGGAGCTTTCTGTTCAAACATATGAACTAGCAGGTTCCCTGTGAGCTCCACAGGACAAGAAGGCTTTCTGCTCCACAAGGATGTAGGGGTTACTCCAACTTGGCCTGGTCACCTAACATATCTATTATTAAATTACTCTTTCCCAGAATGTATTCGGCTAACAGTTCTACTGCGTGATTTGCCGTCCATAGCAGCATCAGCTTTGTCAACTTGCAAAAAGGCAGGGATACCATGCCAGCTTGCTTATTGCCATAAGCTACTTTTGTGTTGTTGTTGTACATCAATATTACCGAAGGCTTCCTCAAACATTATTGGAATGCTGATTGTATCGCCAAAACATTGATGTAGATGTATTTCTTCTGTTGACCACACATTTAATGCCACCAGATTGCCAAGGTGATAGCCCACTCCTCCTTCAACACATCTGAGTTAAATTTCTGGAAGCAGGGAACGTAGAGGGACATAACCACCTGTTCCCGGAAAATCTCTGGAGGCCGACCAGTGATCCTCAAAACACTGAGGAAGGGACCCCTGGTAAAGATGCCTGTCATTTTCCTGAGGAGCGAGCTTCTCTAATGACGAAAGGTGGGTGAGAAGACTTTGCCAATGTCCAGCTACAAGTACGGTCTTGGACAGAATGGTTACGCTACCTCTCTCAGCTTGCCGATTCAATCATCTGATGGAAAGACACTTACTACTGCCTTTTATAGCAACATGACCAGATATTTCAATGTCCCCTTTGGTGACAAATTTGGCTTCTTCCGATTTATCATAATCCCCAGATCATGAGAAAAGGAGAGAAAGCAATCTCGATTGTGTAGAGGAACCTCTCTGAGGAGGCCAGAATCAACCAATCTTTGAGACATATGAAAAGATGTATCCATATAAGTGAGATCTAAGCCACCACCACTGTGAATGCCTGGGAAGCAGCATACAGTCCAAAACACAGTGTCGATGGCTGTTTTAGTTCCATTGAAGACATTTCCTATTTCAAAGGATGAAAGGTTTGTATATGCACAGGATCAAATGGTTAATTACACAAAGCTATGTGCAGTCTAGGAAGTAAGACTTCTAATCATATATAAACAAAATTATGCAAAAACTTATGCTCTACCAACAAGAGCAACACTACTTACTTTACGCTGATGTTTTGAGCCAGCTGTGTGAGAACTTAATACTGTTTGGGATGAAAATTCTAAATTGCAAACTTCACATCTCACAGTTACCTGCAGACAAAACAAATAATTTAAAAAGAAATTCAGCACAGATACAAACACCACAGTTATAAAGTCTTCTGTAGATATAACATACACGAGACTAAAGCAGTAATAAATAATACTGTATTGATTAAGCTTTTTCACCTCTACCTTAACTCTCCTACTAGAAATAAAAATATTTTCAACTGTAATAAAGGGAACAAGAAGTGATTTTAACTACAGTATACAAATTAGCTAATCGGAAACATACACTGCCAAGTACAGTACTATATACAGAAGACTACATACATATTCCTAACTTAGTAATACCTCGTACTGTACTGTATTATGAAACTCTTGTATCTAACGTGGATATACAGTATTTTACAATTTGTATTGGTTATCTTGCATCCTCCAACTAAGAACACAGACACAATATAATTATCTGAAGAACCCAAATTAAGTCCTTTTGTACATTTACCGTAGACCATGTAACAAACAGAGGGAGCTGTTGGAAATTGAATTTACAATGCTCCTAAGGATTGAATTTCTAATTGAAACATTTGGTCTACAGCTTCTTAACCCTTTTACCCCCAAAGGACGTACTGTTACATTTCACAAAAGCCATCCCTTTACCCCCATGTACGTACCGGTACGTCCTTGCAAAAAAATTCTATAAAAATTATTTTTTTTTCATATTTTTGATAATTTATTGAGAAAATTCAGGCATTTTCCAAGAGAATGAGATCAACCTGACCTCTCTATGACAAACATTAAGGCTGTTAGAGCAATTTTAAAAAAAATATACTGCAATATGTGCTGGGAAAAAAATAACCCCCTGGGGGTTAAGGATTGGAAATTTCCAAATAGTCTGGGGGTAAAAGGGTTAAGTCTTCTTTGGAAAACGGTAATGTAAACAAAGGAGAAAATTTGTATAGTTAAATATAGTACCTGTACCCTTAAATTTAAAACACTTTATCTATAGGCTTCAATACTAAGGTGCTTTTTTGCAACACCACCTTTTTATTCTACACTGAATATTTGTAAATTGTTCAATATTTGGGGTTAGAAATTATATTGGATATCTTGGATATTAAAGATGTCTTTACTAAGGCTTTTAAGGAATTAAAAAAACCTTCAATAGGTTTGTTACCATTCTTTAAGGTAACCAAGAACCATATATTTTGGTAAAAGTCATTGAATAGTGAATTCAGTATATTGTTTACAGTCCTAATTACCAAATACATGTACTCACTATGCCAGAGTAAATACGGATCACTAAATTCCAGTTAAACCATTGGCCTACTATTATTTGCCACATATAAAGAACAACGGTTTTCTATGATAAAAAAAGTTGTCCTATTTAATTTACTTGAAAAAATTAAGTATATTACAATATTTTCAAAGATTTTAACTGACAAGTACAAGTCACTCGTAAACCACAAGGTAGTCAGTGATATACATTCAAATGTACGGTTATGACTATAAGACCTTATCTTTAAAGGAGATTGAAATTATACCACATAAATCAAAAGACACTTAAAAGTGAGAAATAAAGTCCAAGAGAAAGGTCTCGAAAACTTAACACGGAAACTGGAGGAAAGGGCTCGAATAGTGAGGCATATGTAATAGCTAAGTCAGCAGAATAAAACAAGCATTGCATGACATATAGTGCACATGTTTAAGGTAAAAATAGATTTCTACTTTAAAGAGGTTTCAGATAATTTTCACCTAGACTAAAATGAAAAATGCAGTGAAAAATGTTATTTTTATTAGTAAAATAAATTTTTGAATATACTTACCCGATAATCATGTAGCTGTCAACTCCGTTGCCCGACAGAATTCTATGGAGGGATACGCCAGCTATCACAATACTAGAAGGGGGTGTATTTACCAGCGCCACCTGTGGCCAGGTACTCAAGTACTTCTTGTTGACACCTCCTCAATTATTCCTCGGTCCACTGGTTCTCTATGGGGAGGAAGGGAGGGTCGATTAAATCATGATTATCGGGTAAGTATATTCAAAAATTTATTTTACTAATAAAAATAACATTTTTCAATATTAAACTTACCCGATAATCATGTAGCTGATTCACACCCAGGGGGGTGGGTGAAAAACCAGTGTACAAGACTAAAGGATAGCTAAGTATCCCGTATTTCATATAATCAGTTATCCACAATAACAATGAAATAATAAGTACCTGGTAAGGAAGTCGACTTGAACCGTTACTCTGCCTTTAATAAGATCGTCTTCCTTACTGAGCGCAGCGTTCCTCTTGGGAGGCTGAATCAACTCAAAGGTGCTAAAGTATACAGGGCTGCAACCCATACTAAAGGACCTCATCACAACCTTTAACCTCGGCGCTTCTCAAGAAAGAATTGACCACCCGCCAAATCAACAAGGATGTGGAAGGCTTCTTAGCCGACCGTACAACCCATAAAAAGTATTCAAGAGAAAGGTTAAAAAGTTATGGGATTATGGGAATGTAGTGGCTGAGCCCTCGCCTACTACTGCATTCGTTGCTACGAATGGTCCCAGGGTGTAGCAGTACTCGTAAAGAGACTGGACATCTTTGAGATAGAATGATGCGAACACTGACTTGCTCCTCCAATAGGTTGCATCCATAACACTCTGCAGAGAACGGTTCTGTTTGAAGGCCACTGAAGTAGCCACAGCTCTCACTTCATGTGTCCTTACCTTCAGCAAAGCAAGGTCTTCTTCCTTCAGATGAGAATTTGCTTCTCTAATCAGAAGCCTGATGTAGTAAGAAACTGCGTTCTTAGACATTGGTAGAGAAGGCTTCTTGAAAGCACACCATAAGGCTTCTGATTGTCCTCGTAATGGTTTTGACCTTCTTAGATAGTACTTAAGAGCTCTAACTGGGCAAAGTACTCTCTCCAGTTCGTTCCCCACCATGTTGGACAGGCTTGGGATCTCGAACGACTTAGGCCAAGGACGGGAAGGAAGCTCGTTTTTAGCCAAAAAACCGAGCTGCAAGGAACATGTAGCCGTTTCAGATGTGAAACCTATGTTCCTGCTGAAGGCGTGGATCTCACTTACTCTTTTAGCTGTTGCTAAGCACACGAGGAAAAGAGTTTTTAATGTGAGGTCCTTAAAAGAGGCTGATTGGAGCGGTTCAAATCTTGATGACATTAGGAACCTTAGGACCACGTCTAGATTCCAGCCTGGAGTGGACAACCGACGTTCCTTTGAGGTCTCAAAAGACCTAAGGAGGTCCTGTAGATCTTTGTTGGAGGAAAGATCCAAGCCTCTGTGGCGGAAAACCGCTGCCAACATACTTCTGTAACCCTTGATCGTAGAAGCTGATAGGGATCTTACGTTCCTTAGATGTAACAGGAAGTCAGCAATCTGGGTTACAGTGGTACTGGTTGAGGAAACTGCATTGGCCTTGCACCAGCTTAGGAAGACTTCCCATTTAGACTGATAGACTCTGAGAGTGGATGTCGTCCTTGCTCTGGCAATCGCTCTGGCTGCCTCCTTCGACAAGCCTCTAGCTCTTGAGAGTCTTTCGATAGTCTGAAGGCAGTCAGACGAAGAGCGTGGAGGTTAGGGTGTACCTTCTTTACGTGAGGTTGACGCAGAAGGTCCACTCTTAGAGGAAGAGTCCTGGGAACGTCGACCAGCCATTGCAGTACCTCGGTGAACCATTCTCTCGCGGGCCAGAGGGGAGCAACCAACGTCAGCCGTGTCCCTTTGTGAGAGGCGAACTTCTGAAGTACCCTGTTGACAATCTTGAACGGCGGGAATGCATACAGGTCGAGATGGGACCAATCCAGCAGAAAGGCATCCACGTGAACTGCTGCTGGGTCTGGAATCGGAGAACAATACAAGAGGAGCCTCTTGGTCATCGAGGTAGCGAATAGATCTATGGTTGGCTGACCCCACAGGGCCCAAAGTCTGCTGCAAACATTCTTGTGAAGGGTCCACTCTGTGGGGATGACCTGACCCTTCCGGCTGAGGCGATCTGCCATGACATTCATATCGCCCTGAATGAGCCTCGTTACCAGCGTGAGCTTTCAATCTTTTGACCAAATGAGGAGGTCCCTTGCGATCTCGAACAACTTCCTCGAATGAGTCCCTCCCTGCTTGGAGATGTAAGCCAAGGCTGTGGTGTTGTCGGAGTTCACCTCCACCACCTTGTTTAGCTGGAGGGACTTGAAGTTTATCAAGGCCAGATGAACTGCCAACAACTCCTTGCAATTGATGTGAAGTGTCCTTTGCTCCTGATTCCATGTTCCCGAGCATTCCTGTCCGTCCAGTGTCGCACCCCAGCCCGTGTCCGATGCGTCCGAGAAGAGACGGTGGTCGGGGGTCTGAACAGCCAATGGTAGACCTTCCTTGATAAGAATGCTGTTCTTCCACCACGTTAGAGTAGACCTCATCTCTTCGGAAACAGGAACTGAGACCGTCTCTAGCGTCATGTCCTTTATCCAGTGAGCAGCTAGATGATACTGAAGGGGGCGGAGGTGGAGTCTCCCTAACTCGATGAACAGGGCCAGCGATGAAAGTGTCCCTGTTAGACTCATCCACTGCCTGACTGAGCATCGGTTCCTTCTCAGCATGCTCTGGATGCATTCTAGGGCTTGGAAGATCCTTGGGGCCGACGGACAAGTCCAAAAAGCTCGACTCTGAAGATCCATACCCAAGGAGACAATGGTCTGGGATGGAACGAGCTGAGACTCCTCAAAATTGACCAGGAGGCCCAGTTCCTTGGTCAGATCCATAGTCCATTTGAAAATCTCCAGACAGCGACGACTTGTGGGAGCTCTTAAAAGCCAGTCGTCTGACGGAGCCGGACACAAGATCATGATACTGCTGCACAGTCTGTGAACTGTCAATCATGGGCAAGCGAGGAAGTACAGTGACAACCCGAATCTGTCTAGACTGTCTGGGTCGTACAGACAACTCCTTAACGGGTTGCTGAGGTTGCCGCACTGCGTCACAACAAGTCACTTCTGTTGGTTGTTGAACGTCTTCCCCGTGACACATTGACTCCGTAAACAAAAAATCCTCTAACAAGGACTAAGCTTGGACTGCATGTCATGCAACACAGCTCAAGGTCTATGGGAGCAGGTGTGGTAACAGACGGGATTAGCGACTGAAGTGGAACCATAACCTTCCCTGTAAGCATGTTATGCTTAAATAAAAGTCCATAAGAGGTTATGCAGCTAAAGGCTCCCTCCAAATGACAGAGTCCTCAAGGGAATATCAGAAGGAGGGAGAAAAGAACTTTCTCATCTACAGGGACCTTATCCTAGAAAAGCTAAGTTCTCTGAGTGAGGGTTCACTGGTGCAAAAGCAGCAGACTAGAAGGCAACGTTATGAAACTGCTTGACAGTCTAGTGAGTTAGCAACAACCCAAGATGTGTGACTGAGAAGCATGCGGTAAGGTATGCAGAGCATGATGTATGCAGAGTATGCTGTATGCAGAGCATGCTGTATGTAGAGCATGTTGTATGCAGAGCATGCTGAATGCAGAGCATGCTGTATGCAGAGCATGCTGTATGCAGAGCATGTTGTATGCAGAGCATGCTGAATGCAGAGCATGCTGTATGCTGAGCATGTAGTAAGCAGAGCCTGCTGAAAGGAAAGCAGAGCGTGTGCATGGCGTTTAACATTTCTCAGAAATTCCATGACCAGTGCTAGAGTGCTTTATGCATGCTTGCATGGGGATTAAAAATCAACATAATGTTTACCTTACATTCATAACTCATGATTCATATTTTTGCCATGGTTTGAAAATGGAGGTAAGGTATGCTGAACAGCAGAGTCATAACGAGCTGGAACAACAATAGTTGTGGTTTCCTCTTCAAGACTCTGTTGAGGGAACACCTGAGGCTCAGTCTGCAAAGGCTGAATAAAAGACAAGCAGAAGGAAGGCGCATGGGTGGAGGAGGCTGACTCCTAGCATGAGTGGTTGAACCCAAGGGTTGCGCTTGCTGAGCGGTTGGCGGAAGCGGAGTAGCAAGTTCCAGTTCCTGTGGTGTGAGCGGAGCGCGATGAGGAAGAGGCTGCGCAGAACAAGGTAAATGTCTCGCAAGCTGAGGCTCCTGAGGCGCAAGGCTAAGGTGTTGTGGTGCTTGCCTTGTGGAGGGTTGAGCTCGCTGCAGCGAGAGCTGAGGAGACTGACTCATGGACGGGAGAGGTTGTTGTACCTCAACCGAGTGTTGCATCACTGGTGGAACAGCAAGTGGAGGCGGAGGAAGAGAGGTAAAATCCTCCTGATCCCATTGTAAAGGTTGCCTTAAGGAAGGCGGAGGCTGAACACCACTGGGAACAGCAAACTCAGCACGTGGCTCAACATCGTACGCCTGGCAGGTGATACTGCGATCAGGCGGAGCGAGCGTAGTCGGAGGGAGTGTAGGCGGAGGCGGAGGAGCAACACTCTCAGCCCGACACTCACGCATCAAGTCCGAAAGCTGTGCTTGCATGGACTGTAGTAGAGTCCACAACATCGTACGCCTGGCAGGTGGTACTGCGATCAGGCGGAGCGAGTGTAGGCGGAGGGAGTGTAGGCGGAGGCGGAGGAGCAACACTCTCAGCCCGACACTCACGCATCAAGTCCGAAAGCTGTGCTTGCATGGACTGTAGTAGAGTCCACAACATCGTACGCCTGGCAGGTGGTACTGCGATCAGGCGGAGCGAGCATAGGCGGAGGGAGTGTAGGCGGAGGCGGAGGAGCAACACTCTCAGCCCGACACTCACGCATCAAGTCCGAAAGTTGTGCTTGCATGGACTGTAGTAGAGTCCACAACATCGTACGCCTGGCAGGTGGTACTGCGATCAGGCGGAGCGAGCATAGGCGGAGGGAGTGTAGGCGGAGGCGGATGCGCAACACTCTCAGCCCGACACTCACGCATCAAGTCCGAAAGCAGTGCTTGCATGGACTGTAGTAGAGTCCACTTGGGGTCGGCAGAAACTACAGTAGGCTGAGGTAAAGCCTTAACAGTCGAGCTCTGTTGTGGCAGAACCTAACTCCTCTTAGGCGGAGAACTGATGACTGAGGAGAGTCAGAGCTAACCCAATGACTGTGAACTCTAACTTCATACGTCTGGCATAGGTCTGGACTTACGTTTAAAAGGTCTTGAGACCTGAGACCAGCGTTTTCTCCCCTAAATTTCTTCTGCAGACGAGCAAAATAAGGGCTCAATCGTCTGCGGGTGGGAGTGACGGTCTCGGTAAGACACGCCCACAACCACCGAGGATACTTCTGTGCGCCGATCAAGGCCTGCTGAACCCTTCTGCCCTTCGACATTGCTTCTCCCCTGGGCTTGGGAGCTTGCAAGAGGTCCCGGACTGGGAGGACGACTGGCGCGCACAAAAGTACCCTCATGCACAACACTGACATATCACTTATCACTTTGATTTCTGTTTGCACTTATTTCACTGAACTCGAAACTTTAAGTGGTTTGTACCTGAAACACGCAATTCTATCCTTTCTCAAAAGTTAGTAATTGCGAAAACAGAATTACAATGTAACAGAAAAATCTAATGAAAGATAATTCAGTGGCTGGAAAGAGACTAAACACTAGATCACTCTAGAAACGTTTAGTTTCTTCCCCTAAAGAGACTAGGGAGAAGAGCAAAAACGATAACGACGTTACTCGTACGCCTGGCAGGCTTGAATGAAACATTTATCCTCTTTCTCCCTCCGTCTCTATCTCTCTCTCTCTCTCTCTCTTGACTTAGAACCTGAGAGAAGAGCCCAATCATATATATCGTTAAAACATATTATTGTTAAAGGAAAAAACTGAAAAGTTCCTTTATTAGGATCAAAACCATTAAGTTAAGAAAGAATGAACAAAACGCTAGACACGGTTACTCTTACTGCAACGTGAAACCGTGAACATTCTTTCTCTACCGTAACGATAGAGTGCAAGTTGAACGTTCTGAACGTCAACAACTGCAGAGACAAAACAAAACGTTAGTTCAACTTTGAAAACAGTACGAGACTATCAAAGAAATTCTTTCAAACTCTGTGGCGGAAATAGCATAATATGTTAACAGGTAAAAACCGAAATGACGGGCTCAATGTTAATTAACTTCGGTACCAAGAAAAGACCGCCTACTATTAGGAAGGTCGAATATAAACAAATATAAAAATTAATTTTAATAAGTTTATAATAAAAGGAAGTTAATCGAAGAGGCCTATAAGAGGCGGAGAGATATAAAATAAATTAAGAAAGAGAGTCTATACTCTCTTAGACACCAACACTTCCGTCTAAGGGAAGGGTCGGCCATTGAAAGGTGAACGAGAGTTCATACTCTCTACGTCACCATAATTAATCAAATTAATTCCAAAAGCTAACTAAGCTAATATAGAAGTTTCCAGTAAAGCGACAGCCGAAATCAAAGAGAAATACTTCACCAAAGTCGTGAAAATACTCCAAGAACATAAGCGTATCCCAGAACGTCTTGCCGGAAGCACGACAGAGGAATAATTGAGGAGGTGTCAACAAGAAGTACTTGAGTACCTGGCCACAGGTGGCGCTGGTAAATACACCCCCTTCTAGTATTGTGATAGCTGGCGTATCCCTCCATAGAATTCTGTCGGGCAACGGAGTTGACAGCTACATGATTATCGGGTAAGTTTAATATTGAAAACTAAAAAATACAGTAAAGTTACTTTAAAATAAAATACTGTGCAATAATCATCATCTGATATTTCAGAGTAATATCCCATTTGATTTATTGATTTATAGTTCTCAGGCATCCTGACATCGAAAGTCATTGACGTCGATATCCTGTTCGATGGAACCACACAAAAGTAGAAAGAACAAAAATCAGAAAATTGTACAAGAGATATCAACGATGAAAACAAACCCTGGGTTTCTTTGTAGGCAGGCGGCCCATAACATTTTCCATAACCGCTTTCGTAACTGGGTCATTGGATACATCTACTGACGCTAATATCGCTGAACTTGGTGATAGACCTCCTGTGGTGGTGCTGACGCTCATTCTGTTGTTGGGAAATGGAAACAATTACGAAAAGTGAAATTACTGTACCTCATTAGTCAAAGAACTCTTGAAAGTAGTAAACTAGGTACTGTATCAACATCAACTTATAAAACAAAAATTCATTATAAAATGTTAAACAGGTATATCATATCTAATGCAAGATAAAAGAGAACATAGTATACTATACCTCCTTTAAGGCCAGATGCCTCATACTTACGAGAGAGAGAAAGACTAGACTCTTCAAGGTCATAAAACCCATGTGCTCAATATCTATAAGCTGTACCGTCCTTAAAAGCGTTTTCTTTACAAACTACAGTGGGGAAACTTACTTACTTTAATTAAACCAAGGACACTGAAGTTCCATGGCAAAATACTTAACTTCTTTTTTTTAACAACTGTAGTAACAGGATTATCAAAACCTACCAAAATTTCATTTCTGGTTCACAACTTTTCCCAAGATGTTTGACAGGAGACTCCTATAAGCTTACCATTTCCAAATGTACAACTAGTAAAAATAAACTTTAAAATTTACCAATTCTTGTAAGAAAGCGGCAATACTGTAGGGGCATTTTAAAAGAAATAAGATATATAAGAAAAATATTAATACTATACTCTTGATATCTTCTCTTTTTAAACTATTAATTTTAATAATGGGTGTTTAAACCCCAGACAATGACTGATGCAGACCCTGAGCTCATGACGTACGTTGGTGGCTGATGTGTTGGCGAGGGAGCAGGGAAAGGCATATATGGTACAGAAGTGGGCATATAGCTCATGCTGAAGTCCACCACCTGCAGCCCCACACCCAGCACGTCGTTAAGCACCAGCTGTAATGCATGTAAAGATTTCTGTGCTGAAAAATCCCATGTACATTAAGAGACTAAATTACCCAAAACAGCCATACCACCATGCTAAAACTGTTGCGGCATATATATGATCCCAAACAATACTGAACTGTGTGCCTACATAGCACGCCTAACCCTATGACCACTCAACCTAATACCATAACATCTGCCAAAACTAATAACCTGAAGTGTCATTTGGACATATTGGTTGCAATTAAAAGAGAATAAGGGGAGGAAGAAAACAGTAGTCATGTGAAAACATCACAAAAGCCATTAATTATGACAACTACTGTACATATTCTTGCTAATCAACAGATTGATGGTATTGGTTGATGTTTACATAACATTGCACATCTGGGGAAAAACTGAAGGAATCATAGCTCAAGAGCTGGGTAGAGGAAGGAATGATAAGTCACCTCCGTGAACAATTCAAGGTTTAGCAATTTTCATGCTGTAAAACTGTAATTGCAATTGGAAGTGATCTAACAGTGCCATGAAGCTGCCCGATAGAACAAGGCCCTCACTGCCTGATTTTATTGAACAACGGCCACGTAATGGGATGGAAGATCTAGCCTTTCATTTACCATGTGATAAGGCAATTGTCAAGCCATAAACAAACAGTATAGTATATCTATACTCAAGCTTAATAGTCAGATTGTTTACTTCTATCCCATTTGATATTCAGAAACTTACTCATAACCATCATTTTACTGTATTGACTTTTAGTTTATAAAACAGCAAAATTCGACTTGATATTTTTGCAAACTGGAATTTCCTCAAAACCAGTAACTTCATCAATCTAGTAGCAATTGTCAGTTTCCATAATTTCTAACAATAGGATGAAAAACCTTATCTTTAGTGAAAAAGCTTCACACTTGTGATGTACTATCTATAGTCAATTCTTTTTAGTGAGGCAGATTTGCACCGACTCGCAACGGTGCCCTTTTAGCTCCGAAAAGTTTCCTGATCGCTGATTGGTTGGACAAGATAATTCTAATAAATCAGATAGCAGGAAACTTCTCCGAGCTAAAAGGCCACCGCTACGAGTCAATGCAAATGCGCCTCATTAAAAAAAAATTGAGTATACATCGGATGTTACAGAATACGAATATCGGGTAATGACAGGATGTTTTTATCGAGTTCAAGACGATAAAGGTGGCAGTTGTTTTCACTACCCTATTGGCAGATAAAAACAGGACACTATAATCTGCACAGAGGACTCCATGGGAAAGAGAGAGAGAGAGAGGAGGGGGGGGGGTAATCTTCTCACAAAGGCTAATCACTTAGAACTTTAACTTTACCATTTATATACTGTATGCTAGTTTTGTTTAAGATATGAGAGTAATAAAGTACAGTAATTAAGACACAAAATTCTAAGTAAATACTGTAGGCTTGCTCTCATCTTCAAAACCAGATACCAACAACAAAAGCTTGGATTTCTATAAAGCATTCTCCATTGATCCTGTATTTTTGGTGGGACAAGATTGATAGATCCCAAGTATACCTTTATCTTATTACTTCACCTTTAACCCTCTTCAATAAACAATTTCTATAGAAGAGAAACTATATTCACTCCTAAACTTGGGCATCCCTAGTCTAAGGTCTGTACGGCGTTTTTTTTTTTTGGCATTCAGAGGAACAACACGCAACTCTGATGGCCGCCCAAGATCTTTAGGGCATGAAACTCCTTTCTTATCGTTGAGAGGAACAACGAGCAATTGATGAGGGCTTAAGTTGGCAATCTCTCTTATGACCCATAACAACCCTTGGAAAAGGAACTTCTCTTCTTAGCTTGTACTTTTCCTCAAGGAGGTGTCTGCTCGAGGGGAAAGTTGTGGATGAGGGTCCTGCGCTGCTTGGTTGTGGAGCCTTGTAAGGTTCTCGCTCACAAGTGGACCCTCTCTCGCCTGAGGTTCGCACTCTCTATCACTGAATGACTCACTTATTGATGGGTCTCTTTAACCTTGCATGAACCTGGGAGTGTACAAAGATATCTCAGAACAGAAGCCTGAAGAGATACAAGGGTGCTCTTCCTAGAACACTCCAAAATCAAACCATTGTTCTCTAGTCTTGGGTATTGCCATAACCTCTGTACCATGGTCTTCCACTGTCTTGGGTTAAAGTTCTCTTGCTTGAGGGTACACACTCAGGCACACTATTCTATCTTATTTCTCTTCCTCTTGTTTTGTTAAGCTTTTAGAGTTCACATAGGAGATATTTATTTGAATGTTGTTACTCTTCTTAAAATATTTTATTTTTCCTTGTTTCCTTTCCTCACTAGGCTGTTTTCCCTGTTGGAACCCCTAGGCTTATGGCATCCTGCTTTTCAAACTATGGTTGTTGTTTTGTGGAGAACTGGTGTAAATTTATTGTAAATAATTGTTTATGTATTATAATTTAGTTTTTTAAGTCTGTTAACAAGTAAACAACTGTTCTATTATGTAATGGACCATGTTTGGCAAATTTATTGTTATAAACAATTATAAATTTCCTTGACTATTCTTCTCTTTCAAGAATTGTTGTTGTGTTAAAAGTGTTTGGAAAAAACTAGCTGGGGCTGGTTTCTATTGTTTGAGTTATTGTAGGCATTGTTTTCTGTACTAGGGAAATCAGTTACCAAGCAGCGGTCAGCTGGGGAGGTTCAGTTTGGAAGGCTATTTTTAAATGTTCAGCAAATGCAGTATTTCATGTTTTACAGGAATCCTCCATGTAATCGAATATAATCGCTTATATCTGATTTGGAGATTTTTCTAGCTTCTTTCATCAACGGCACAGTTGTAGCTTAGCCAGTAATAATAATAATAATAATTTAGAAGTTAAACCAGTACGCTCAACTCGACCATAGCCCTTAGAACTTCTTACAGCAATTCCAAAGGAGTAGGCAAAGTCCTTGTCATACGAGTCGATGCTCAATGGCGGCAAAGAGGGGGATGGCAAACCTGGGATCTTCTCATCCTAAGCTTAGAGAGCTTCTCAAGCTCAATGGCTGGGATTTCCAAGACTGAAGATTGGGGTTCATCTGCAAGGGGAAGCAGGAAGATCTACCACCTTCAGAGCTTGCTCTTTAACCGACAGATTGTCGGTCTTCTTCAGTTTGCCCTCTGAAGAGTTAACCAAAGAAGGGACGGTGTGACGGTCTGAACGATCCCCCGGTCTCAGAATTCTTGATAATCTGCGCATGCGCGAACATTACCGTTTGCTAGTGCAGACGAGGTTGATGTTTTATTTTCCTGTAATGTTAGCGTGCGCAGCTCAACATTACCACTTGCCAGTACATACGAGCTTGATGTTTTATTTTCATGCGAGCGAAGCGAGCTAATGGCGGAAAAGAACCATTATACAATGTCAAGGAGAATTCTGAGACCGGAGGATCGTTCAGACCGTCACACCGGTGCAAAAAGTTTTAGTAATGATAAGTTGGGATCCCACCTAATTTCTGGACCTAGATGATATACCCGAGGGAGAACGATCACTCTTGCATCTACCCATCCACAGTCTCACATACTGTACATGTTCCTGTTCTTCACACAGACGAATCAGAAGCGACTGAGACCCAACCTTTTACAAATGCAACTGGTGATTTAATTTAAAGCAAGTGAGGTGGCTAAGAAATACAGAGCTTTTATTTATTTAAGAGTTATGCAGCATTGTTAAGTGCAGTTAGGCAAGGGATGTTTGCAAAACTGGGTAGGCAATGACAAGTTTTTTGCCCACCCTACGGTCATGGTAAATAACTTAACTTACGCTAAGTTAAGTGAGCCTCCCATATTTTGTTCATTGTTTGTTTCCCCGAACTGAAAATTCAATGGCGTTGAAGATGTAACAGTAAGGGTGGAGGGGGGTTGTACAATGGGCAAATAACCCCCCCCCTCAATAAAAAAAAACCTGGGAGTAGTCTTTTCCTTAGATTGGGTTACATGGATATGGTAAAGCTAAAATAGCTTCTCTTATCCTACTCATTTTAATTTTCCCCCACCAAAATAGGACAAAAAAAAAAAAATTTCCTGCCATAAACACTCAATTTCCTACTTTGGTCCTTTATCCTTGTTATTTCAATATGGATTATCACAAATCTTTAGCAGTACACTATCACTCCTCCAATACCTAACCTATGATAGGACACTGTCCTTACTCATCGGAAGTAGGAAAAGCTTAAGTTTTCCTAAAACGAGCTAAGGTAAAACTCATGAGTTCTTACTAATCGAACACCCTATACTCAATTTTTTTTAATGAGGTGCATTTGCACCGACTCGCAGCGGTTCCCTTTTAGCTCGTAAAAATATCCTGCTATCTAATTGGTTAGAATTATCTTGTCCAACCAATCAGCGATCAGGAAGCTTTCCCCGAGCTAAAAGGGCACCGCTGCGAGTAAGTGCTAATCAGTCTCGCTAAAAAGAATTGACTATAGTATCTGTACAGTGCAAGGGTATAGCGGAGCCTTTGTATATCAGCGGCCAGTTCCTCAACCGTTCATTTAAAATGGACATCAGCTAACCTAAACTTTCCCCCGTAACCTAACCTACAAGCCGTGTCCTTACCTATTTACCTAACGAGGGGGGAGGGGGGCTAACGGCCCCCTGCGACCCCCCTTATACTGCTGTATTCAAAGTTAGACATAATAATACATACAGGTGGCCGCTATCATACATACACCCCATTTAAAAAATGTCTCCTATTATAAAATTACAAAATACGTTTACCGATTTTCCTGTGTAGGGAAAAAAAAATAATTGCCTACACCCTAAAACCTTTCCCTGAACTCAACGTTCTCCACGATCAGCAAAACCTATAAAACACTAATAGCGAAAATGAACAGACCTATATTACATTAAAAGCGAACTATAATTATAACTATAACTAAAACGCCACGAGAAGCAAAACCAAAAGGGAGGAAGCATCATCAACTGCCTTCGCCCTCCTCCATTTGAGCAGCGCCTTTAGCAGCCACATTCCCGAGATCACGGTATTTTCGTACTTACGCACGGCTCCGTGCCACGTAGGGCGTACTGACTGGATGTACGGATGTGCAAAATTCGGCGTACTTACATAAGTATCAGCTAAAATTGGAGAAAAGAGGGTAGGCGGCTAGGGCCAAACAAAATCAGAGTCTTCGAGCAAGTCTTATAGGTCGCTTAGATCCGCATTTCGCTTTTCACTCTCACCAGGCCGCCATTGAACGCAGACTATAGAAAACGGTGGTTTTAGCTATTTATAGGGGAGACTTGTGTAACGAGGAGTTCTTACAAACTAAGCATTTAAAATTATTAAAATATGCTTAAATGCCATAAGGTGTGGTGATTCTAACGGTAAATCTACATAGCTATATGTTTGAGGTCTATTACTGTATAAAAACATCCTAAGTTTATTAACAGTAATTTAGAACAACGATAGCTGGGGACAATGATTTGGATCTATCATACTTTAACGTGACTTTCTTGTTTGCATACCACGAACACATTTTCTTCATTACATTTACACATTTAGAACAGCTGTTACAAACGATCACAGACAAATACTCGAATATAAAGAGCATATGAAATCTGTAGGAAAATGATAAATCCCATAATATTGGTCTTATAAACAAATATCATTTCGAGCTTAGTTATTGAAGGATAAATTGTTATACATTTTGTGAAGTTATGAAAAATCCAATTATTTCAAATACACAATCTGAAAACAAATAGAATCATGACACTAATATATAGTCTACTGGGCCAATACACCTATATATACTGTATATAATATATACAATATATATATATATATATATATATATATATATATATATATATATATATATATATGTGTGTGTATATATATGTATGTATATATATATATATATATATATATATATATATATATATATATATATATATATATATATATATATATATATATATATATATAAAGTCGTTTTCACTTATAGAGGGTCAGCCATTACTATTGTTCTCTAGTCTGGAGTAGTGCCATAGCCTTTGCACCATGGTCTTCCCCTGTCTTGGGTTAGAGTTCTCTTGCTTGAGGGTACACTCGGGCACACTATTCTATCTTATTTCTCTTCCTCTTAATTTTTTATTTTTTATAGCTTATATGTGAAAAATCAAGTATTTTGATTGTTCATTACTTCTTTTGCAGTTTATTTGTATCCTTGTTTCCTTTCCTCACTGGGCTATTTTTCCCTGTTGGAGCCCTAGGGCTTATAGCATCCTGCTTTTCCAACTAGGGGTGTAGCTAATAATAATAATAATAATAATAATAATAATAATAATAATAATAATAATAATAACAACATTCGTTCTTTATACCTTGATACCCGAAACACCTTAAAATGCTCGGACAAATTCATATTTTAATCTTTTTACCACTTATTATTATTATCATTATTATTATTATTACTAATTGCTAAGCTACAACCCTAGTTGGAAAAGCAGGATGCTATAAGCCCAGGGGCCCCAACAGGAAAAATAGCCCAGTGAGGTAAGGAAACAAGGGAACATAAAATATTTCAAAAGCAGTAACAGCATTAAAATGAATATTTCCTAAATAAACTATATATACTTTAACATCATACTTCTCGCCCTATCAATTCTACGCGCACTAAATTTTCTTTACTTAACTCAACAGCTTCCCCATTTATTTTTTTCAATAACATTCAACATAAACTATTTATAGCTCTCAACAACCAATTATCTATATCTGCCATTTTCTAATACTCTCTTCATTACAACTATTAATCCTATATTTACTTTTTTCTTCAGTTTCATATATACATGTAACTTTTCCCCTTTATTTTCAAATTTTTTACATAATTATTTCATAAAAAAGCTAAGACACTCAGTAGAGCGCAAACCTCCGCCGCAGCAGCTTATTTCTAAATATTTTGATCAACCTTGACCCTGACCTTTGACCTTAACATGTATTAATTGGTGTGGATTTTCATACACTCAGATATGAACCAAGTTTGAAGTCTGTGACAACGATGTCCAAACTTATGACTGATTACGTGAATTAGACATTTTGCTTGACCGTGACCTTGACCTTTCAAAATTTAATCATTACAAGCCTTTTAAATAAGAGTTAATCCCAGCATGTTTCATTATTCTACGATTAAAATTGTGGCCAGGAAGCTGTTCACAAACAAACACACCCACACACACGAACAGCGGCGAAAACATAACCTCCATCCAAATTCGTTGGCCGAGGTAATGATCAATGCACTATCTTCCTTACTTTAACCTACAACAGTCTTCAAGTATGTTAAGATAAACCCAACCATTCACCTTCCTTGGTGAACCAAGCAACACTGTTTCCTTATATTTCTTAACAGTATCTTGAATCACCTAAACCAGGGTTGTAGTGGCCTATGTGG
Organism: Palaemon carinicauda; assembly: GCF_036898095.1. Lineage (NCBI taxonomy): Eukaryota > Metazoa > Arthropoda > Malacostraca > Decapoda > Palaemonidae > Palaemon > Palaemon carinicauda. Next base: position 184,926,031 of record NC_090728.1, on the reverse strand, counting down.
TAACGTCCCTAACTGGTGATCCCCAGACTGGGGTTCGAGTTCCGTTCAAACTCGTTAGTTTCTTTGGTCGCTGTAACCTCACCATCTCTGTGAGATTTGGGGGATCCTATAGGTCTATCTCCCGAGTTATCAGCAGCCACTGCCTGGCCCTCCTAGGTCCTAGCTAGGGTGGAGAGGGGGGCTTGGGCGCTGATCATATGTATATATGGTCAGTCTCTAAGGCATTGTTCTGCTCGATAGGGCAGTGTCACTGTCCCTTGCCTCTGCCATTCATGGGTGACCTTGTCCCTTGCCTCTGCCATTCATGGGTGACCTTGTCCCTTGCCTCTGCCATTCATGGGTGACCTTGTCCCTTGCCTCTGCCATTCATGGGTGATCTTGTCCCTTGCCTCTGCCATTTATGGGTGACCTTTCAAC
>NC_090728.1:184908114-184920614 GCF_036898095.1 Palaemon carinicauda | reverse complement strand
ACATATACATATATATATATATGTATATATATGTATATATATATATACATATACATACATATATATATATATATATATATATATATATATATAATGTAGATATATATATATATATATATATATATATATATATATATATATATGTATGTATATATATATAAACTGTATATATATATATATATATATATATATATATATATATATATGGTTATTCTTAATCTTCTAAAAGGGAACAGATTCAATGGCTTATTTAGATATGTTCTAAGCTGTAAATTTGCTTTCTCCATATCCCTGTGAACATTACTCAGAGAGAGAGAGAGAGAGAGAGAGAGAGAGAGAGAGAGAGAGAGAGAGAGATCGCTAGTCGATCTACGTTTATATAAAACGACTTATTTAAATTCTAAATTTATTGAATGATTCATTTACTCAAAAAAAAGGTAACTGAAAATAATAAACAAATGTTTCGATAAAATAATAATCAAATGAAAAAAAAAAATTAATAAACGCAAAACGAAAATCAAAATCAGAAACTGGAAAAAAAACAGAACAAAAAGTTATTAAATTAAATAAAATATATTCACTGATATATTGCGTGGCTCTGTTCACAAATTGTTTAATCACAGTATATGAAGTTAAATCATTGGTATATATTCAATAAAATCTCTTTGTACTGTGAGATTCTGTAGATAATTCTGTTAAAATCGTGTCTCTGCTTTTGTATTATTATTATTATTATTATTATTATTATTATTATTATTATTATTATTATTATTAATGCAAATGGGGAGCTTCTTATCCGTAGATTATTAGCTAAACATTAAAAAATAAATCTAAAATTCACACCGGAGTACATATGATTATTATTATAATAATAATATCAATAACAATTAATAATTAATAATAATAATAATAAAAAAAATTATAATAAATAATAATAATAATAATAATAATAAATAATAATAATAATGATAAATAATAATAATAATAATAATAATAATAATAATAATTGATAATAATTAATAATATTACTACTACTAATAATAATAATTAATAATAATAATAACAATAATAATAATAATAATAATAATAATAAATATCATTATAATTAATGTTGTTTTTAGATAGGCACAATATTCGACGCATGTTGAAAATACCGTTAAATTACTATTAAATTTTTTACTAACCTAAACGCCCAATTATAGAAAAAAACATTCCCAATAGAATAAAACACCATCGAGTATCCAGCTTTAGTTTTGTAAAGAAATATCTTTATGCTTTTCGTATATTTTTGTTTGTATTGAAAAGTACATCGTCTTTTGTTTACTTTGGTGGTGGTTGGAACTATGGGCATTTGTTTAATGGTAATTTGTTTTATGGCTATAGGATAATTTGCGACTTTGTTTACTATTGAGCCTGAATAGTTCTTTAAACTGACGGTTTGATAGTTAAATATCCACTCACTCTGCCTTTTGAGTATTTATATTCAGCGGTCCAGAATCCAGAGGAAGGCAGATTCCAGTAAGACAGATTCCCAGCGGGGTAGAGTCAGAGACCAACACAGAAAACAGTCCGGAACGGGGATTTTCTGACATTTTTACCCAGAAGTTTTCAAGTGTCATGGAGCGATAAACGACACCTAGGACGAGCGATAGGAATTCAAGTTCGGAGAGGCAACACGAGCAACTGGACTTATAATCTATCCACGAAAGACCAGGATCTAAAGAAACGTAAGTCAGTTGAGAGACCTTATGCAGGCTCAATAGGATTGATCTGTTTCTTAGATATAATTTACGCTTGTTATAGTTTAAATTATGGTCGCCAACACGTCGAAAAAATTAAAGTAAAGGATTTCAGCATTGTAATTACCATTATACTTGTGCCTTTGGTTTGTAAACCAATAGTGTTTCTTTTTTACTAAGATTAACTACGAACGTAATTTATATATTGTTTTTCTTATTTAGTAACGAGTGTTCATTTACGAAATTTACGTTTTCACGAAGCTAGCTTGCTGAATTTCATTCCCTTCACGTTAAATTTGTCGATTAATTTCTTACGTTAAATTGATTCTTTTCAAGAGGTTTATATTCATTTTTATTATTATTTTAGGTCCTTTACATATGGTAGATGAGTTACTGTGGAGAGGAAGTGGTGCATACATCCGAAGACAGCTTTTCGGGTGATTTCCTCTCAAGACGAGAAACGGCAATTCAACCTTTATAATTTCTCTTATTAAACTCAATAGTTTTCTTTGTCTTTGGTTTAAATCCTCATTGTCAATTCATAATTTTTACCATATGGCGCCCGAACAGGGACTTGTTGGTTATTTGCTAGTTGTTGCCGTTTCTCCGTCCTTTGTTTTCTTATCCGCTCGGCCATTCGAATTTGTTTTGGTGATTTAGGGTTGTTTTTTAACAACTGGTTACTTTTACTTAGAGGTCTTAACGACTTTTCATTGTGCCCCTTAAGCAGTTTCTGTCGGGAGGTCTAGTTCAATTTTTTTTGAATGAGTCATTTGTGACTTTCTAGATTATATTCATTTCATTAGGTTTGTAAGGGGATCGCAGGCATGTCAAAAGACTTGAAATTTCTGATTAGCTCTAGGGCTAACTATCGAGGACAGGTCAACCGTATTCATTCTGAATTAGACAGTTTTGGTAATAACACTCCTCGGGAGAGAGACTGCCTTGTTAGTAAATTGAAAAGACTCCAGGATGAGCTTGAAAAGGCCGACTCGGTCATTCGAACCCTGAAATGGGAATTAAACTCAGAGGATGAGACGAAAGCCATAGCTGAAAATGATATAGAAATTGAAGAATGTTGTAAGTATGAAGATAGGATCAATGAATGTTTGTCTACTCTGTCTCATCTAGCTACATCCAATCCAAATCATTCCAGTCTGGAAGTTTCTGGAAGCACATTGAACAGCATGCTTAAGAGCGCAACTGCCCCTTTACCTAAATTCAAAAGTGAAGAGGGAGAGGATCTTATTAGGTTTTTTCAGCAATTTGAAGATACGACGAAACGCTTCAATTATTCTGACTACGATAAATTCTTACTTTTGAAACAGCAAATTTCAGGGCGTGCCTTGTCTTTGATAAATTCCCTGGACAGCATACAGCATTCATATAACGTAGCAAGAGATCTTTTGTTGAATGCTTTAGCCTCTCCCGTCACTAGAAAATTCAATGTCATCAAACAAATGTCGAATCTGAAACTTGATTACAATACAGAACCGTTTGAGTACATAGGGAAAATTAATTCTATTTGCGGATCCATTAGCGCTTTAAAAATAACTTCAGAAGATATTTTACAGTATTTTGCCTGGCATGGTTTGAATGAGAACTTCCAATCTCATTTAATTCATATCACCAACGAAACCAGGCCATCTTTGAATCAGATAGCAGATAAATTTTTTGAAGCCACTGAAAGGTATTTAACCAGTCAATGACAGTATAAAATTAAGCAGAAAGCAAGAGAACTTTGTCCTAACAGAGCTACAAGTTTTGCTGCAAATGTTGATTACCAAACAGGCCCGTCCCTGAACGTTTTCAAAGTGTGTCCTTTATGTAATGAGGATCGTGACTCCTCACATCCCATTCACAAATGTGAAAAGTATCCTGAACCTAGGTTAAAAATCAACAAGCTAAGAAATTTGAAGGCTTGTATAAAATGCGGCAGGTTGGATCATAATGAGGATACATGCAAATTTCACTTCCGGAAACGTTGCGATTGTGGCGCTTGGCACTTCATATTTCTATGCATGGGCCAAGAAAGCAGTGGAGTCCTGAGGGATAGTGGTCAAAGTAATGTTAAATTGAAAAAGGAAAATTCTAAACAAAGTGATCGAGTTGTGAAGGAGAGTAATTCAAGCATGATATTTGTTGAGAGATTTTCTGAGTCGTTCAAAGTCACAGACTGTAGCCACGCAATACTTCCTACCTTTTCTTGCATCCTTCAGGGAGAGACAAAGATTCGTTGCATGAGGGACAGCGGGTGTCAGTCAAACTTCATATTAGAGGAGAGGGCAAAGTATGAAAACTTGCCTGTCATAAATTCTGATCTCAGAATCAAAATTAATGGATTTAACTCTTCCAAAGTTTATCATACAAAGTCTTACAAAGTGCCTTTGACGATTGGAGATCATATTTACGAGATTGAAGCAACGGGTGTGCCATCTATTCACACTTCATTGAAATTGCCTGGCTTGCAGAAAATTGTTCGGGAATTTATGAACAGGGGATATTCCTTGGCTGATGACTTCTTGAAGGACGGAAAAGATGAAATTAATAACATAGATTTTATTCTCGGGTCAAATTTTGCTTATTGTATTCCTGAAACAACAGTTTCATTTGGGGGTAATGAGAATGAGGCACCGTCGGTTTATTCCTTGACTGCTGCAGGTGTAATGCTAGTGGGTAACACAGATCAAATTAGGAGCAATTTGAAGCACCTCCCTCCTTGCTTTGGGGAAGAACAGACAAAAGCTGAAGTGCCTTTGTATACATGTGAGGATCTTGCCCTTTCAAGTCATAATTCTTTAGATCCTCTCCTAGATTGTGATGATCTGACAGAAAGTGAAGGCAGGATAGCAATAGTGAACGATGCGGGGAGAATCAATTATGCTTCCTTGGAAAGAGCTACTCAAGAGATCCTTGATAAGTGTTGTACAGATACCTTGAATTATGACACGCAAATATTTCCAGGTAAGGTAGTTGAAAACGAAAGAATAATAAATTATGTTCTTCAAAATACAAGGCGTAACGAAGACGGCAGGTTAATTATGCCACTAATCTGGAATCACAAAGTGAAACATTTGCTAGGGCAAAATAAAACTCTAGCTACTAAAATTCTAAATTCAAATTTCCAAAGATACTCTAAGGGTGATGGAGTAAAGTTGAAATTAATCGACCAATGCTTTAAAGAGCAATCTGAACAAGGCATTATAGAAAGAATTGACAACCTTGATCAGTACTTGGAGGAAAATCCAAATCACAGTTTCTTGGCCCACATGGCAGTATTTAAACCAGAACGTGACACTACAAAATGTCGAGTAGTATTTTTATCTAATTTATGTGAAAATAATCCTTTACAGGGAGTAACCATGAGTCACAATCAAGCCATGTTGAGTGGACCTTGTTTAAACCAAAAGATCACCACAGCTTTATTACAGCTACGCTTTGATTCCAAACTCCTGTGTTTTGATATTAAAAAAGCCTTTCTCAACATATGCCTCTCTGATCTAGATTCCAGCAAGTTACTTTTTCTATGGCATCGTAATGTACAAAAAGGAGATTACAGTATTGTTGCATATCGTAGCTTAAGACTTCCATTTGGTCTTGTTTGTTCCCCTTGCATATTATTACTTGGACTTTATAAGATTTTGATGATTGACACTGATGATGATGACCAGGTAAATTTGCTTAAAAGACACATTTATTCATTAATATATATGGATAATGGCAGTATTACTGCAAATAATAGTGAAAAATTGAAGTGGGCCTTTCAAGAGTTAAAAGGAATATTTGAGCCCTATAAATTTTATCTTCAGCAGTTTGTAACAAATGATACTGAAATTCAAGAGGAAATTGATAACAGCTCTGGCGAGAAAACTAGCAGATCAGTCAAATTATTGGGGCTCTTATGGGATCGAGTTGATGATACCCTATCCACTAAGCCTCTAGTTTTAGATGGTGAGGCAAATACAAAGAGGAATGTTTTGAAAACTATTGCCAGTCACTATGACGTATTTGGCTTTACTTTGCCCATTCTAAATCGAGCACGGCTCTTTCTACATAAATTACAATGTGATTCGTCCTGTACCTGGGACTCCAAATTGCCGGATGCAGAAATTAAAGAATGGAAAAACATATGTCGACAGGCAAATTCTTCTCCCAGCCTCGGAATTAGAAGATTTGTTGGCCAGAGAAATGGAGAATATAAACTGATTGCCTTTACAGATAGTAGTAAGGATATATACGGAACTGTTATCTTTATTCAGGATATCCAGTCATTAGAAGTGAACTTTGTTCTAGCTAAGAACCGTTTTGTGAATAAGCAATTATCTGGGAAGAGCATGCCTTCCCTTGAGTTTCAGGCCATTACTTTGGGTGCAGAAGTGTTAATAGATACCTATAAGGAATTAACTGGGCCCTCATGTGTTGAAGCAATCAACATAAAAGAACTCCATTTGTTTTCTGATAGCTTGGTATCCTTATCCTGGATTAATTCCCATTGTTATAAATTAGATAAGATGCATAAACACAGCACCTTTATCCGTAATAGGTTAGAACATTTAATTACCTTGTGTGAGATGCATCCTATAAGATTTCAATTTGTTTCAGGTATTGAAAATCCAGCTGACCTTGTCACTCGTGTAGCTTCATATAAAACTACCGTTAAGTCCAATTTCCTCTCTGGGCCAGGGTTTTTGAAAGAATCTGCTAACTTCTATTCAAGTCGCAGTGATATAATGAATATCATTGTACCAAACCCCAGGGCAAAATCAGGGGATGTTGTTTCGGAGAGTTACAATCAAATTAATTTCGGCTCCACCGAAGAGGAATGTGCAGAACATTTAGCATCAACAAGTGGGTGTTCTGCGTCTTTCAAATCCGGCCAAATTATTACTGGTGCAGCCGGTAAGGGAGAACCAGAGCACTTGGTGACTGTAAACAAATTTTCCAGTTTGTCTAGGCTTGTATCTGTTTATAGGTACGTGTTTAAGTTTATTGAGAGCCTAAAATGCAAACTTTACTCCAGGTATCCTGAGAGGTATGGAAACCTGAGAGTTCTTGACGAAAACTTGTATGCCAGGGCAATGAATTACATAATTAGAATAGAACAGCACATTTATTTTCCCGAGATATTCAGGTATTTTGACAGTGGTTCTACGTTCGTTAAAGATATCCCAAACATTGTTAACCAACTCAATGTATATCCTGATAATGAGGGAATTCTAAGAGTGAAAAGCAAATTCTCAAGATGGAAAAATGATAAGAATTACAGATTTCCTGTTTTGCTTCCTAAGGATAGCTACATCACAAAATTAATTGTTTTAGATTTGCATGAGAAAATGTATCACTCAGGCTGTTACAAGGTTTTGTCTGAATTAAGAAGACAATTTTGGATTCCACACTGTTTCTCTGTTGTGAAACGCATCCTTCAAGAATGCATACTTTGTAGAAAACTGAAGCAGAGAGCTATTAAACTAAATCAATCTCCCTACAGGTTATTCAGACAAGAACCACCTAGTGTTCCCTTTCGTACAATATTCATAGATCACATAGGCCCTTACTTTGTACTTTACAATGGCAAAAAGGTGAAAGTCTGGATTCTTTGCATAACTTGCCTCTGGTCTAGGGCTATTAATTTGAAAGTTTGTCTTGACATGACCTCAGGTGAGTTCATTAGAGCTTTACAGCTTCATTCATTTGAATATGGAGTGCCTGAATTATGTTTATCTGATCTTGGTTCATCCTTAGTTGCAGGAGCTAATATAATTACTGACTTTCTGAATGATCCAGAAACCCAGAATTTTTTTGAAGAACAAGGAGTACGGCCATTAAAATTTGAGCAATATTTTAAAGGCCATCATCCTCTTGGGGGATTAGTGGAAGTATGTGTGAAGATGGTCCGTCAGTTGCTTCATTGCTCAATCAAGAAAAATGTTCTTCAATACAGAGATTTTGAGTTTGTGGTTTCACAAACTATTCACCTGGTTAATCGAAGGCCTATTGCTTTCTCGGAAGGTCTAAGAGATACCAGTGATGACGTAATTCCAGACCCTATTACCCCAGAGAAGTTAATACATGGCTTGGACTTAATATCTTTGAATCTTATTCCAGCCATGCAGCCGCTTCCCACTAGCAATGATCCTGATTGGTCTTTAAACACTGACCCTATTGATACCATAAGAACAAGTTATGAGAAACTGAAGAAAGTGCGCACACATTTGATAGAAACCTACAATGCAGAATTTTTGAATAATTTGATGACTCAGGCTGTCAATGATAAAAGTAGATATAAGCCGGTTACCCACAAAAAATTACAGGTAGGGGACATTGTACTGATAAAAGAGGAGAATTGCAAACCTACCAATTTCCCATTGGCAGTTGTTAAAGACGTTAAAACTAACGTACTTGATGAAGTAACTGACGCTGTTCTGCTTAAAGGTAAAAACAGGGAGATGGTTCGACGACACGTCACATCTTTAATCCCTATATTAACGCGCAAGGAAATGTCACAATCAAATATTAAAACATTGAAAGATCATATTTCTGTTAATATTACCGATCCCACGGCAAACCTTGGGGAAGATAAGCCTCAGAAAAAAGAGAGGCCCAAGAGGAAAGCTGCTTTGCAAAGCATGCAAAGGACTCGAGGTATGATCAGTGACATTTGAAGAACCTTTCAGGAACATAACTGTATATAATTGGGTTTATTAATTGTACATAATTTTGCTCATTTCACAATTATATATATATATTCATATATAATTTGGGATTAGTCCTACATTTACTAAGGATAGAAATGTAGAACCCTTGGCCTGGAATGTAAAAGAAAGGGCTGAAATTTTTCTAGCTATTCTGTCGTTCTACATTTAACAAAAAATTAAATGTAGAACCCTTGGTGTGGAGTGTAAAGAAATATCTTTATGCTTTTCGTATATTTTTGTTTGTATTGAAAAGTACATCGTCTTTTGTTTACTTTGGTGGTGGTTGGAACTATGGGCATTTGTTTAATGGTAATTTGTTTTATGGCTATAGGATAATTTGCGACTTTGTTTACTATTGAGCCTGAATAGTTCTTTAAACTGACGGTTTGATAGTTAAATATCCACTCACTCTGCCTTTTGAGTATTTATATTCAGCGGTCCAGAATCCAGAGGAAGGCAGATTCCAGTAAGACAGATTCCCAGCGGGGTAGAGTCAGAGACCAACACAGAAAACAGTCCGGAACGGGGATTTTCTGACATTTTTACCCAGAAGTTTTCAAGTGTCATGGAGCGATAAACGACACCTAGGACGAGCGATAGGAATTCAAGTTCGGAGAGGCAACACGAGCAACTGGACTTATAATCTATCCACGAAAGACCAGGATCTAAAGAAACGTAAGTCAGTTGAGAGACCTTATGCAGGCTCAATAGGATTGATCTGTTTCTTAGATATAATTTACGCTTGTTATAGTTTAAATTATGGTCGCCAACACGTCGAAAAAATTAAAGTAAAGGATTTCAGCATTGTAATTACCATTATACTTGTGCCTTTGGTTTGTAAACCAATAGTGTTTCTTTTTTACTAAGATTAACTACGAACGTAATTTATATATTGTTTTTCTTATTTAGTAACGAGTGTTCATTTACGAAATTTACGTTTTCACGAAGCTAGCTTGCTGAATTTCATTCCCTTCACGTTAAATTTGTCGATTAATTTCTTACGTTAAATTGATTCTTTTCAAGAGGTTTATATTCATTTTTATTATTATTTTAGGTCCTTTACATATGGTAGATGAGTTACTGTGGAGAGGAAGTGGTGCATACATCCGAAGACAGCTTTTCGGGTGATTTCCTCTCAAGACGAGAAACGGCAATTCAACCTTTATAATTTCTCTTATTAAACTCAATAGTTTTCTTTGTCTTTGGTTTAAATCCTCATTGTCAATTCATAATTTTTACCATAAGTTTTGGTGTGTACTTGGCGAGGATTGTGAACACCAGAGTAAGTCTATTACAGTTATCTGGCGTGGCAATAAAAAGTACAATCTATTTCTCACGGACTTGGAAAGGAAAGGAACTTTCCCCCTTATCCAATTTTCTTTAAAAAATCATATAAAGTTTCATGGAGAACTTTGATAAAATCGTCGGCAGAATTCTCATAGAATCATCGGATTATTATTATTATTATTATTATTATTATTATTATTATTATTATTATTATTATTATTATTATTATTATTATTATCTAAGCTACAGCCCTAATTGGAAAAGAAGAATGCTGTAAGCCCAAGGGCTCTAACAAGGAAAAATAGCCCAAAGAGGAAAGGAAACAAGGAAATGAATAAAATATAAGAGCAGTATTGATCAATTAAAAATAATTTATAACAATTATATAAAATCTAACTAAGTCCTGGGAATTACTGTGATAAATTTCAAGCGATCAATATCAAGCTGATCATATAACCTCACTAACTTTGATACTTTTAGCCTATATGAAAGTGATCAAGTTCTGAGAAGAATTTTCATCAAGTTCTGACCAGAATTCTGATCAAGTTCTGAGCAGAATTTTGATCAAGTTCTGAGTAGAATTTTGATCAAGTTCTGAGCAGAATTCTGATCAAGTTCTGAGTAGAATTTTTATCAAGTTCTGAGCAGAATTTTGATCAAATTCTGAGCAGAATTTTGATCAAGTTCTGGGTAAAATTTTGATCAAGTTCTGATCAGAATTTTGATCAAGTTCTGAGCAGAATTAGGATAAAGATCTGAGCAGAATTTTGATCAAGTTCTGAGTAGAATTTTTATCATGTTCTGAGCAGAATTTTGATCAAATTCTGAGCAAAATTTTTATCAAGTTCTGAACGGAATTTTTATAAAGTTCTAAGCAGAATTTTAATCATGTTCTGAGCAGAATTTTAATCAAGTTTTGAGCAAAATTTTAATAAAGTTCTGAGCAGAATTTTGATCAAGTTCTGAGCAGAATTTTGATCAAGTTCTGAGCAGAATTTTGATCAAGTTCTGAGCAGAATTCTGATCAAGTTCTGAGCAGAATTCTGATCAAGTTCTGAGCCTAATTTCGATCAAGTTCTGAGCCTAATTTTGATGAAGTTCTGAGTAAAATTTTTATCAAGTTCTGAGCAGAATTTTTATCAAGTTCTGATCAGAATTTTGATCAAGTTCCGAGCAGAATTTTGACCAAGTACTGAGCAGAATTTTGATAAAGTTCTGAGTAGAATTTTTATCATGTTCTGAGTAGAATTTTTATCATGTTCTGAGCAGAATGATGATCAAGTTCTGAGCAGAATTTTGATCAAGTTCTGAACAGAATTTTGATCAAGTTCTGAGCAGAATTTTGATCAAGTCCTGAGCAGAATTTTGATCAAGTTCTGAGCAGAATTTTAATCAAGTTTTGAGCAGAATTTTAATCAAGTTCTGAACAGAATTTTAATCAAGTTCTGAGCAGAATTTTGATCAAGTACTGAGCAGAATTTTGATCAAGTCCTGAGTACAATTTTTAAAAAGTTCTGAGCAGAATTTTGATCAAGTTCTGAGCCTAATTTTGATCAAGTTCTGAGTAAAATTTTTATCAAGTTCTGAGCAGAATTTTTATCAAGTTCTGATCAGAATTTTGATCAAGTTCCGAGCAGAATTTTGACAAAGTACTGAGCAGAATTTTGATAAAGTTCTGAGTAGAATTTTTATCATGTTCTGAGTAGAATTTTTATCATGTTCTGAGCAGAATGATGATCAAGTTCTGAGCAGAATTTTGATCAAGTTCTGAACAGAATTTTGATCAAGTTCTGAGCAGAATTTTGATCAAGTCCTGAGCAGAATTTTGATCAAGTTCTGAGCAGAATTTTAATCAAGTTTTGAGCAGAATTTTAATCAAGTTCTGAACAGAATTTTAATCAAGTTCTGAGCAGAATTTTGATCAAGTACTGAGCGGAATTTTGATCAAGTCCTGAGTACAATTTTTAAAAAGTTCTGAGCAGAATTTTGATCAAGTTCTGAGCCTAATTTTGATCAAGTTCTGAGTAAAATTTTTATCAAGTTCTGAGCAGAATTTTTATCAAGTTCTGATCAGAATTTTGATCAAGTTCCGAGCAGAATTTTGACCAAGTACTGAGCAGAATTTTGATAAAGTTCTGAGTAGAATTTTTATCATGTTCTGAGTAGAATTTTTATCATGTTCTGAGCAGAATGATGATCAAGTTCTGAGCAGAATTTTGATCAAGTTCTGAACAGAATTTTGATCAAGTTCTGAGCAGAATTTTGATCAAGTCCTGAGCAGAATTTTAATCAAGTTTTGAGCAGAATTTTAATCAAGTTCTGAACAGAATTTTAATCAAGTTCTGAGCAGAATTTTGATCAAGTACTGAGCAGAATTTTGATCAAGTCCTGAGTACAATTTTTAAAAAGTTCTGAGCAGAATTTTGATCAAGTTCTGAGCCTAATTTTGATCAAGTTCTGAGTAAAATTTTTATCAAGTTCTGAGCAGAATTTTTATCAAGTTCTGATCAGAATTTTGATCAAGTTCTGAGCAGAATTTTGATCAAGTTCTGAGCAGAATTTTGATCAAGTACTGAGCAGAATTTTGATCAAGTACTGAGCAGAATTTTGATCAAGTACTGAGCAGAATTTTGATCAAGTACTGAGCAGAATTTTGATCAAGTACTGAGCAGAATTTTGATCAAGTACTGAGCAGAATTTTGATCAAGTACTGAGCAGAATTTTGATCAAGTTCTGAGTAGAATTTTGATCCAGTTCTGAGCAGAATTTTGATCAAGTA
>NC_090728.1:184893114-184898114 GCF_036898095.1 Palaemon carinicauda | reverse complement strand
TATATATATATATATATATATATATATTATATATATATATATACACAGTACACTTTTGTGGGTGGGGGGTGGGAGGGGAATCTTTCTCTCATTCAAGCATACCTTACACAGCCTGGCCAACCACTAAATCACAGTTTGACTACGGTACCACACTATCTCAACTCCAATACACCATCGTCTGGTATCTTTATAGTTTTCAACCTTTACAACCGATATAAAACTTACACCTTCTCCCCTTTTGCATAATTCAGCTTCACCTCCTATCTAACTTGCTCAATCAGCAAAATCTGTCAACGTTTGTATCGCCCGCCACATTGCTTCGAATCAGATACTAATAACACTGATTTGAACGCAATGGCCACTGTTCAAGTGAAGGCAAAACGAAATGACCGGTGATTAAGGTAACATCCCTATCGTGCGATGCTGCCCTCAATGGTGCCACTGTCCTGTGCCATAAGCCATTTAAACAGTAGCATTGGAGGAAATGGGAGGTAATGGTGAAGGGTGTTCGCTTTAATGGATGGAACTCACCATGTGTGCTTGTGGTGATAAATCCTTCACGAGAAGGGATTTAAAGCACGCGGAACACATGTGCAACATAATCTTGCTTGTAATATCTCTCTCTCTCTCTCTCTCTCTCTCTCTCTCTCTCTCTCTCTCTCTCTCTCTCTCTCTCTCTCTCTCTCTCATACATATACATATATATATACACATAAATACACACACACACACACATTATATATATATATATATATATATATATATATATATATATATATATATATATATATATATATATATTAGAAGGGGCAAGGGGGCGGAATAATTTACTAATTATCCAACGAAAATAAATATGATATATAAATATATATATATATATATATATATATATATATATATATATATATATATGTGTATATATACAGTATATATTTTATATACATCATATATACATATATATATAAATATTATATATATATATATATATATATATATATATATATATATATAGATATATTAATACACGTGTGTGTGTGTGTCTGTGTGTGTGTTCTCGTCAAGCTCTAAACGTTATCATTTTGTCATGCTTGGAATACACATCTTTCACATATTTCGATAAGATGTTGCTGGGAAGAGAGAGAGAGAGAGAGAGAGAGGAGAGAGAGGAGAGAGAGAGAGAGAGAGAGGAGAGAGAGAGAGAGAGAGAGAGAGAGAGAAATAATAAAGTAAACGAGCAAATAAAAACTTAGTCTCAAAGAGAAGGAATAGCCAACTTCCCAAGACAGACTTGGCGAAGTTAATTTTCCAGTCCAGCATATTCCAGTCAGAGTTCAGAAACTTCTGGGACGAGCGAAAATATGCCTGAGATGTTAGATGTGAACTCGAGATATGCCGTCGAGCCAATGGAACTTCTAATGCACATTCTGAACGTGTGGACTACTTGATGAAGAGGATCACTAAAGGATATTATGGTCTCTTAAAGATGTTGGGAAAGGGGTCTGATGTAATAGATTGCATTTAGTGATTAAATTGAATAATCAGCGCTCGTCACTAGGTCATAAGTACAGGTTATTTTCGTAAAAACGAAACGTTTATACGGAGATGCGTATTTGCACTATGTAAAACCTATTTAAAGGAAATAAGGTTAAAACGTTATGAAATAAACAAGCTCACGGATATAACAACGATAACAACAACAACGATTACAAATTTCTACCTCACAATGCTCCAACCACAGGACTCTTTAGTGAAAGGGAATTTATAAATGCGTTTTTACAATATATACGCAATTTCATGACGATTTTCTTCAAAGATTAATATATATTATATAAAATTCCCCTCAAAGATTAGGAATACTATAAAAAAACCCTTCAGATAGAGCTACACACTCACACTTAAACGAACAAACGAACGAATTCTTGTGCTCGGCCTAATTCCAGGCCTCATTTACCTCCTGACAGTTGATCAATACCTGTGTTAGTTTTTCGTGGAAATTCAATATCGGAAGGGACAAGCCACATGGCTACTTAGCTAATTATAATGGACACATCATAATTATTGGAGATGCGTCGTCTGTCTTGAGAGAGAGAGAGAGAGAGAGAGAGAGAGAGAGAGAGAGAGAGAGAGAGAGAGAGAGAGAGAGAGAGAGAGAGCATTTAAATGATTTTCATCGTTTATGTTTTAACATTACCAACATTCTTATTATGCACACATTCTAAAGGGAAGAGAGAGAGAGAGAGAGAGAGAGAGAGAGAGAGAGAGAGAGAGAGAGAGAGAGAGAGAGAGAGAGAGAGAGAGAGCGGAAAAAGAACTCACGCTTGCCAAATCGTACCATTTCACATGAATTAAAGCCTTAATCTATAAAGAAATGACATAGATTACAGCCAACTTTTGTTTATTTCACTTTAAAATCACGTGACGCTTTAAAAGTCCACGTTTGTATCGATGTCTGAAATACGAATAACGTATTTGCTCGTGTATAAAATACTTTCGTTACGAATTTGATTGAAGGATGACGTATTTAGTGGAAATGAAAAACTTTATGGATAAATCGGTATATATTGTATATATAATTATATATTGTAAACTGTATGTATAAATCATTATATATGTATATATAATTATATATTGTAAATGCTATGTATGTATGTATGTATGTATGTATCTCTCTCTCTCTCTCTCTCTCTCTCTCTATATATATATATATATATATATATATATAATATATATAATATATATTATACTATATATATATATATATATAGTATATATATATATATATGAATATATATCATATATATATGTATGTATATAGATAGATAGATAGATAGATAGATAGATAGTTAGATATATATATATATATATATATGATATATATATATATATCTAATATATATATATATAATTTTATATACACATATATGATTTTATGCGAAAATTGAAAAAAAGAAAATAACACAATAATAATACACACACCCTATGCCTACATCCACCAAAAAACCATTCTTCAAAACAAGCATAACTGATTGGAAAGCAATAAAAAAGTATACGAACATTAAAATGCTATAACACCCCCCCCCCCTCCCCTCACGAAGCAAAATGCTATACGACCACATTTTGCAGCCGATTTACTCTCATCATTAAGCGATAATTTCCTCCTGACTTCAGAAATCCTTTCCAGAATTGCTCTCTGGCCCGCTTCCTTCAACAGTCTTAAATTAGGGAAATAAATCGTCATTCTTCTCCGAGAGAGAGAGAGAGAGAGAGAGAGAGAGAGAGAGAGAGAGAGAGAGAGAGAGAGAGAGAGAGAGAGAGAGAGAGAGTTGGAATTTTTCTTTTCCTTAGTATTTCCGTTTTTCTGGTTTCAATTTGTTAAATCACACATACATACCATACATGCGTACTTACATTAAAACACACACACACACACACACACACACACACACACACACACACACACACACACACACACACATATATATATATATATATATATATATATAATATATATATATATATATATATATATATGTGTGTGTGTGTGTGTGTGTGTGTGAGTGTGTGTGTGTGTGTAGTGTATATGTGTGTGTACTTGCTCATTTTCTCTGTTTATGAAATCTATAACTAGGCTGTTCCAAATGGTTCCATTTACTATACGGTGTCAAAAGTTATTGTCAACCAACGTCTTATGGCTTCAATTTTTCAACACTGGAATTAACTTCAATATACAGTCTATCGCATATACATCCATTGCTAATTACAAAATAAAAATATAATGTCTACGATGTACGTAAGTACTTACACATACATGCATGTGTGTACTGATGCTTCGAACCATTTCTAATCAGTCTATCTACTTTACTAAGGCTTTCACTTACATCAAAGACGGAGTTTATACTTCCGCGTCTTCTTTAGCTTCTTATTAAATTTTCAGTAAAGGCCTGGCGTACTTAATTATTATGCTATTACCTTCAAGCTCGTAGGTTAACATCCAATCTCATTTTTTCTTTTAAAGGTTTTATACTAAGGTTTCGGAAAAGGAAGATTTTTAATCACTACATCAAGTAAAGTGAAACGTGATTACCGAAACCCGTAGAGTTTTGTAGTTTTTTTCCTCCCAAATGTATTCCTTGAATGAAAAACTGTGGAACCTAATATGCTAAGCATGAAAAAAAAAATAATCTACAAATTAGAAGCTTATTCTTAATAGTTTGTAATACTGTAATTTGCTGCTCCCCTAAATTCCGAGTCTATTTGCATTCAAACTGGTTTTATTAATTCTCATTTTTAATAAACAGGTTAATATATTCATAAAGATGTGAATTCTATGAGATGCTCAAATATTTTTTTCGTATAGCTGCTGATTCTCATCATAATTTGTTGGAGAAAAATTTGCGGTTTAATAAATCTATTATTCCTCATCTGGATATTAATCTCTGGTACTGTCGTTCAGTTATACTCAATCTTTTTTAATGAGACGCATTTGCACCGACTCGCAGCGGTGCGCTTTTAGCTCGGAAAAGTTTCCTGATCGCTGATTGGTTAGAATTATCGTGTTCAACCAATCAGCGATCAGGAAACTTTTCCGAGCTAAAAGGGCTCCCCTGCGAGTCGGTGCAAATCTGCCTTACTAAAAAAAATTGACTATAGTTTATACACATTGCATAAGGTCATTCTCAGACTGTACCATCCTGAACGTAGTACTGGGTATGCACTTAGTTCTTACAGCTTTGTTTTCTGTAACATAAGGCTCAATACTACAGAGCATTCTAGATGTTTTATTCCCACTGTGACCAGATCATCATCATCATCATCATTTATATTATTATTATTATTATTATTATTATTATTATTATTATTATTATTATTATTATTATTATTATTATTATTAGCCAACAAACAACCCTACTTAAAAAAACAAGATGCTATATGCATCCCAGACCATCCAAGACTGGAAGATGCAAAATACTCCGGAAGATGCATAAGCAACTCTCTGGTGG
>NC_090728.1:184877528-184892614 GCF_036898095.1 Palaemon carinicauda | reverse complement strand
ATTAGGTTAGAGTTCTCTTGCTTGAGGGTACACTCGACACAATATTACATCTTATTTCTCCTCTTTATTTCGTTAAATTTCTTATAGTTTATATAGGGAGATAATTATTTAATGTTGTTACTGTTCTTCAAATATTCTATTTTTCCTTGTGTCCTTTTCACACTGGGCTATTTTCTCTGTTGGAGCCCTTGGGCTTATATCATCCTGCGTTTCCAACTAGGGTTGTAGGTTAGCAATTAATAATAATAATAATAATAATAATAATAATAAAACAGATTATAAGTAATTATGATACCATAATAGTGAACCACTTGGCTGGCGTACGCAACTCATCCACGTACAGAGGAACAATGGGATAATGTTTATTTACTAGCAATGAGAGCAAGATACAGCAGAGACAATTTGAGTGGCACCCCATCATCATGCTTGTGGGAGGAGCACGTTGAAGATTTTGGGTTGCACCCAGTCGCAACCGTATAAACGTCAAATGGCGAATATAAGGTTTCCTGTAGTTCTATAAGCTCCCTTATTTACTAAAGTACAATTGTATATATATATATATATATATATATATATATATATTTCTTTTCGGTCATGTTCAGCTCTCCTTCGTCCATCGGGGTAGCGGGGAGAGGCAGTAGTCATACCATGGTGAGAGGGAGATCAGTGTGCATGTGTGTTCATATATATCTAAAAATTTAGCAGTCATTTTTGACGGGTCGCGTACACTAGTGTATTCATGAACGTACTAAATATAATATCCATCCTTTTTCGGCAAAAAAAAAAAAAAATAAAATAAAAATAAATAAAAAAAAAAAAAAAGCAATTAAAAAATCAGCCAAATATAGGTCAAGACTTGAGCTGGGTTTTTCATGTGGGGGTTTCAGACTCGTTAGCTCCTTTGGTGGCTGCAACCTCACCATCCTAGTGACCTAATGATGGGAGGTTTGGGGGAGCCTATTGGTATATTCTGCTGAGTCATCAGTAGCCATTGCCTGGTCCTCCTGGATGGAGAGGGGGCTTGGGCGCTGATCATATGTATATATGTTAAGTCTCTAAGGCATTGTCCTGCTTGATAGGGAATGTCACTGTCCCTTGCTTATGCCATTCATGAGCGGGCCTTTAAACCTATAAGGGTCTGTGTCGTTTGATGGTTATAGGAAAGAAGGATTTGAATTACGAACAGGATAAACGGTAGAGGATGATGGTTGGGGGGGGGGGGGGTAGGAGGTAGTCTGCCTTAGGGTATGCCCAGTACAGTGGTATGAGGGAAGTCTTAAAGCCATTGCATAGTACTAATAAACGTCACCATTTTCAATATAGGCTTCATTTCGGTATCCGATTCCCAGCAGCTCTAAATCAGGTCCCCAATGGAGATGAAATCAGGTCGACCGGGAGTCGAGAGGAAGGATTATCGTCGAATATTGCAATCGGCGGGAAAGCGAAATGGCGCCGCGAAATAGAAAAAAAAAATAAATTGGAATTTCAGATTGGATGGAATTTTCCAAAATGGAAAAGAGGAATAGTATGAAAGAAATAGGTTATTTAAAAGCAGAATTGAGCGGAGTGGAGACGTAAAATAATGATATGCGAAGGACTGACATTGCTCAGAATTAAAAACAGATGGTGGAGCAACATCTGTTGACAAAAAAAAAAAAAAAATCTAGAAAATAAAAAAAGGCATCGTTAAGCTTAGAAAAAGAACCTTTGAAACTTCATACTTAAGAGTTCTTAAACATTATGCTTAACGGAGTAAAAATATGAACGAAAATGACCTCATTCAAATGCAACGCATCTTGACCAAATACAGTTTATTTTGATCCCAAGTATGTGCTGGCTCGTGCGCAAGAGGATAAGCATCTATATACGCATAAGCTCTATAATTTGCGTAATAAATTAGAAGGAAAATTTAGTATTTATTAAAAGCAGTTAAAAATAGAATGAGGTTTTCTGTTTTCTAATAGCGAAATGTTTAAAGTAATTTTCTAATACAACTTTTGATTATGTAGTTTACAAATAAAATCTCAATATATATATATATATATATATATATAATATTATATATATATATATATATATAGAGAGAGAGAGAGAGAGAGAGAGAGAGAGAGAGAGAATTTTTTTAATTTGAAGTCTGTCTTGTAGAGGAAAGAGAAAGAGGCGGAACACGTACAAAAGGAAGATAAGAAGACAAACAGATGAAAGTCCCCGGAAATGAGAGAGAGAGAGAGAGAGAGAGGAGAGAGAGAGAGAGAGAGAGAGAGTGTTGCTTGTTTGAAGCGTGTTATAAAAAGACATTAGAAATATATAAATATAAAGCATTTTGACTTCGATCACAGAATATGAGAGAGAGAGAGAGAGAGAGAGAGAGAGGAGAGAGAGAGAGAAGTTTGAGTTTCACCTACAGAAAAGCGATGTCTTGCAATCGCGTAGAGGAGTTGGGGGTGGGGGGGGAATCTTGAAGGGGGAAGGGAATCTTGAAGGAGGGGGGAGGGAGGCTGGAAAGGAAGGTGGGGGGAACGTTCCAGTGGAAAGCGAGGAACATCAGTGTCATTCCGGGATTTATTAATCCGATATCTATTCCGGAGAATATACAGTCGCACTTGAAAGGAAGGAAACTCGGCAGAAAAAATGGCCTCATATCTCAGTCGAGGCGATAAAGGGAGTCTTTCTAAAGACCTTAAACAAGGGAAATCCGGCTGAGAAAATTGGCGGGATTTCGCCATTCATAGGAACACTTTCGGTTCTTCTTCATTTTCATAATACAAGTTATTCGTGAGAGAGAGAGAGAGAGAGAGAGAGAGAGAGAGAGAGATTTTTTTTCAAATTGAAGTCTGTCGTACAGAATAAAGGAGCGACAGAAACGTAAAAAAATGGGTATAAAAGAAGAATACGACAATTAGATAACGGTCACAGGAAGTGAGAGAGAGAGAGAGAGAGAGAGGAGAGAGAGAGAGAGAGAGAGAGATGATTTTTTTTAAAAATTGAAGTCTGGTCTTACAGAAGTAGAGGGGCAGAAACGGAAAAAGATTATAAAAGAAGAATAAAAACAATTCGATAACGGTCAAAGGAAATGAGAGAGAGAGAGAGAGAGAGAGAGAGAGAGAGAGAGAGAGCGTTACAAGGATTTTAGATGTCTCAAAGACTTTATAGTATATCCGTGGAGACTCCAATTGCTCTGGGGTCGAGCGAACTACTTTAGATGTTTAGAGTATTTATGACCTTATCTAACTGAGAGAGAGAGAGAGAGAGAGAGAGAGAGAGAGAGAGAGAGATTTACATGAATTTTGTATGCCTCAAAGACTTTTTGGTCCATCCACGGAGACTATTTGCTCTTGGGTAGAGCAAATTACTTTAAAACGTTTAGAGTATATGGTCTTATCTAACAGAGAGAGAGAGAGAGAGGAGAGAGAGAGGAGAGAGAGTGAGAGAGAGAGAGAGTTACAAGGATTTGGATGTCTCAAAGACTTTTTAGTACATCCGCAGAGACTCCATTTGCTCTTGGGTAGAGCAAATTACTTTAACCGTTGAGACAATGATCTTGTCTGAGAGAGAGAGAGAGAGAGAGAGATTTGACGTAATCGACTCGGCACCTAACATCTATAGGGCATGATAAATTATAATGCCAAGTATCCTTTTTTATCAGAACTATGCATGATTTCTGAGAAATAGCTCTTATTTAACATAAGAATTATTGTCTAAATCTAGCCATGTGTTCACTGTGACACTGTCAAAGACTATAAAGTTAGGCGATTAGAATCTTCTTTTTTCAAAAATTGATTCCACGCCGCTGGCAGGAAGGGACGTTGGTGAATGGTATAACACGTGAACAAACGCTACCGGGGTCTAAGCGATGTCAGGCAGGGCAGCCGAATGGGACTACGGTCTACCCCAAAGCCAAAGCAAAGTCCTTCAAAAAGGATAGAAGAAGATGTCATCTTACACGATAGTTTATTAAAAGCAGCAATAAAAAAAAAAATGCCCTAAAGGACAAAAATGCTTTTTCCAGTCCCCTAGATTAACAATGCACTCTATCTAATCCATTCCTTTTTACTCAGATTCCAGTTCGTCGCGTCATTCCCAACGGGAATTGAATGCCCGGGGTGGGAAGGGGGGGGGGGTCCTATTTCGGCAGTCTTACCATGGCCTTCGAACGAGGGCAAGTATATATCCGATATCCAAGTCGTAGGAAGGCAAGCGAAGGACCACGGAATCTGAATATTGATGTTCCTATGGGATTGAAGATATGCTACGTCCTCGTAGGATTTACTGAGGGCAAGGATATGTTGGGATATGGATAGGATGTATTATTCACCAGTGTACGAGACCAGTCAAAAATATAGGCTAAATATTCAGATAGACATGCGCACACACGCAACCCCTTCTCACCGAGGTATGACTACTCCTCTCCCCCATCCTCCGAAGGATGGGGATGACCGAGTAGTTAAACGTCTGGCAATGTCGCTGAGTGACCCGGATATATATATATGTATATATATATATATATATATGTGTGTGTGTGTGTGTGTACATATATGTTTATATAAATATAAATATAAATAAATATATCATAAATATATATATATATATACTTATATAAATATAAATATAAATATATATATATATAAATATATATATAAATATATGTATACATATACAGTATATATATATATATATATATATAGACACCTGCTCTCTGCTCTTTATTATATAGGGATTTTAGTAAAATCAAGTATCGTAACGTACAAAGAAACTTGAATCTTGCAATGAAAGCCAAATACCACTAAATACACTAGCTTTGTCCAATTATTACTGAAATATTCTCTTTCTCTTTCCCTCATTACTACTTTCATTCCTCTTTGATGCTAATTTTTAAAGAAAATTAACGGGATTTTATTTTCCTTAATAACTGATTCTTTCTGAGGATTTCTCTTTTCATCTAATTTGAATCGTAAATGACTGGAGAACACAAACTATTTGGTTTCTACTGATGATTTCCCGTATTAATAAATATTAATAACTCTTTAGCTATGGTCAGCAGCTCTTCTGGGAGAAGGACACTCCAAAATTAAACCATTGTTCTCTAGTCTTGGGTAGTGCCATAGCCTCTGTACCATGGCTTCCACTGTCTTCTGTTAGAGTTCTCTTGGTTGAGGTGCACTCGGGCACCGCTGTTCTGTCTTGTTTCTCTCCTCTTGTTTTGTTAAAGTTTTTTCATAGTTTATATAGGAAATGTTTTTTTTAGTAGTCTTGCTGTTTTTGAAATATTTTATTTTTCGTTGTTTACTTTCCTCACTGGGATATTTTCCCCCATTGGAGCCCCTGAGCTTATAGCATCCTACTTTTCAACAAGGCTTGTAGCTTAGGAAGTAATAATAATAATAATAATAATAATAATAATAATAATAATAATAATAATAATAATAATAATAATAACTAGAATGAAAACAGTTCTTTGAAATCAATGACAATAACATATAATTTCTAAAATACTTTTTAAGATTCAATTAATTGTTCAATGAAATGCTGTCAAGATCTTGCCACACAAAACTACATTTAAAAAAAAATATATTTAATTAAATGCCATAGCCACTGCAGACTCGCCTAAATTGATTTCCAGGTAAATCTGACAAGCAGACTAAATACTGCATGTGACTGAATTCATAATTTTGAGAGTCGAAAAGTTATATTCTAGTTCCCACTCACTTCAAGGTGATAATCTTTATTATTGTAAATTTTTTTAATTCATTAAATTTTTCTTTGTGTGTGCTATAATCATCATACTTTTAAAAGTAGGAACAAATGTCATAATTATCATTATTATTATTATTATTATTATTATTATTATTATTATATTATTATTATTATTATTATTATTATTATTATTTTTATTATCACTATTATTATTATTATTATTATTATTATTATTATTATTATTATTATTATTATCATTTTTATTCTTATTATTATTAGTAGTAGTATTTTTATTATTATTATTTTTATTATTATATTTTTTATTTTTATTATTATCATTATTATTATTATTATTATTATTATTATTATTGTTGTTGTTGTTATTATTATTACTATCACTAAAATTATTATTATTATTTTTATTATTATTACCATTATTATCATTATCATTATTATTACCCATTACTGTTTCAAGTATCTTAATTAAATTTACCCCCCCGAGTAAATAACACACCCACTTTAAAATGCCAGAACGTATAGCCTACTAAGTGCATAAAGGGGAAGTTGGTTTCCCGTCCCGTCGGACTTCGCTTGAAAAGCAGTTTTACAATATGCCTCCAAACGTGTATGGTGGAAGGATCTTTATTTTATCAGTGTCTCAGCTATTGATTACGTGTGCTTCTAAGTTTCTAAGAAAGTATCCAGGAGTGAGGTTGCAGGCCCCACAGGTGATCAAATTAGTGGGTGGTAAAGCAAGGAGCAATAACCGGATCTAACACAAGTGAGTCGAGAGCTGCACCGTTTATCAAGTAATGCCCATACACACAAACCCATATATATATATATATATATATACTGTATATATAGGCTATATATATACATATCATATATGTATATATATACAGTTTATATAAATAATATATATATATATATATATATATGTATATATATGTATATATATACACATATATAAAGTATATATAAATAATATATATATATATATATATATATATATATACACACACACACACAAACACAGCAACCGCAACGACATCAAATGCAGCTGTTTCTAGTCCACTGCAGGACAAAGGCCTCGGCATGTTTTTATTCATGTCCGGCGATTGGCTAACTTTTGTCACCACGCTGGCCTCTGCGGATTGGCAATGGTCGATGACTTTTAGTCTGATCGCTCACAGCAAATCCACCTAGTATGGGTGGCCTGAACTTTTAAAGCTTTGCTGATCACGGCGATACGCAAACCTTTTCACCACGACAAGGTTATCAATGATAAACAAATCGATTTTCTTTAAAGGTTGGATTCGAACCCACACCAGCTAGTGAGACTGAGGTTAGCAGTCTCACTAATGGCAAGAATAAGTATTTACCGTAATAGCCAATTTAAACTATTGAATCCAGAACTGATATAAATCGAGAATATTTTTTCTATTGAATTCGCGCAAAACAAAACCGGAGTTACAACCTAGTCCACTATGCTATCAATTGAACGGGTATATGTATGTGCATATTTATATATATATATATATATATATATATATATACATATATATATATATATATATACAGATACTGTATATATATATATATATATATAAAGAAATATGAGTTTATATATCCCTGCACAATGTCTTTAGTCAAGGCTGGGGTTTGGTAATTTTCATCACCAATTTCATATATATATATATATATATATATATAGATAGATAGATAGATAGATAGATAAATAGATAAATACGTTTCTTGGCTTAGGTTAGATCCAAGACTTTTTGTCAAGTCCAACGTGATTTAAATGGGAACCAGCATTTAATGGGATCAAGAAAAGGACGTGTGGCTAGCAGCCTGATGCCTAAAAACAGCCGTTACCTTTTAGTGTCACCCTTTTCGAAGCGAGAGAGAGAGAGAGAGAGAGAGAGAGAGAGAGAGAGAGAGAGGGCTCCCCACCTCGGAGACTAATTGAATTAATACATTCAACAAGTTTTGTCTGAGAGAAATTGGCGCGTGCTGGGAAAGGATCCCACTGCCTAAAACATTCGAGTGTAACTTGATTACCTGAAGGGAGACAGTTTGAAAAAAAAGGGAAAAGAAAAATTTTTTCTATTGAATGTTACAGAATAGGAAACAATACGGAAAGAAAAGGGACGAATAGGTAACAAAGACCGTTGATGATACGGAGAAAAGCGGAAGAAAGGTTACGGACGTAAAATATATTTTTTTTTCATAAACATTGCCTAACTTCTTTCTAATAAGCCATTACCCCATTTCAAAAATTCCTTTCCTCTCTCTCCTTTCAAATAATTTCCTCGATCTCCACTGCAATTTTCATTTATTTACTTTAATTAATCTTCCACTAGTCGAGGAATTCATCCCCTTATTCTATTAATTCGAATTCTCCCCCTCATTTCATTAACTTCAATTCATTTCCTCTTTCTATTACTCTCGTCTCTAAATTCTGATAATTCCTCTCTATGTTAAAACAATGCATTTCTTTGAAGTACAAATTGCTCTTGAAAATTTAAGCACACTTTAGTTTAATAATCTACTATGATGATATCTTTCCCTTTCATGTAATAGTTAAATACTATAGTAATTTTTTTTAGTGAGGCAGATTTGCACCGTCTCGGAAAAGTTTCCTAATCACTGATTGGCTGGACAAAATAATACTAACCAATCAGCGGTTAGGAAACTTTTCCGAGCTAAAAGGGCACCCCATGCGAGTCGGTGCAAATCTGCCTCACTAAAAAAAATTTACTATAGTTAAAAAATAATCCATTTGATGTATTTCTTTTTATAGCCACCCTAAAAAAGACCTAAGGATTCTATGTATTTCTTTTTATAGCCACCCTAAAAAAGACCTAAGGATTCTATGTGTTTCTTTTTATAGCCACCCTAAAAAAGACCTAAGGATTCTATGTATTTCTTTTTATAGCCACCCTAAAAAAGACCTAAGGATTCTATGTGTTTCTTTTTATAGCCACCCTAAAAAAGACCTAAGGATTCTATGTATTTCTTTTTATAGCCACCCTAAAAAAGACCTAAGGATTCTATGTGTTTCTTTTTATAGCCACCCTAAAAAAGACCTAAGGATTCTATGTATTTCTTTTTATAGCCACCCTAAAAAAGACCTAAGGATTCTATGTATTTCTTTTTATAGCCACCCTAAAAAAAGACCTAAGGATTCTAAAAAGTAACTTTACCATAGAACATAATTTTCATGCAGCATTTCCTCATTAACATAAAATGTTAGCTATAAAGGTAATATAGGATTTTTATTTAGTGATCTAGTAACTCGACAGAAAATAGCATGTAAATTGGTGGATCTTACATTTAAATAAAATGTTGTGCAACTGCTGTTCAATAAATTCTACAATAAAACATTAGTTCAACTCCAAATAACATTGAATAATAAATAAACAATATCTTATAATTACACATGCATCTGTAAACAAACTCATTTTAAAGATAACAATTAAATTAGCAAACAGACTCAGATATTCATCTTAAAGATAACAATCAAATTAAAATAGCAAACAGACTAAAGATAACAATTAAAAATAACAATTAAATTAAAATGGCTATAAAATTAGAATAACATAAATATGAAGGAATGGAGAGAGAATGGAAAATGAAATGATATTGATATGGACAAATGATGATAAGGGAATGAATATAGGTTGGAAATGACCCAAATCCTAACAGACAAAGTATCGTATGTGATTTAAAAACGAAACGAACAATTTTATTAAGATAAAGCTAATTAAAAAGTACTAACTGAAAATGGAGAGTAATAATAAAAAAAATGAAAATCGACTTGAATATGAACAGAAGAGTGCAAACGAAAAGTATTAAAAATGAATTGCATATGACGCAAAAAAAAAAAAAAAAAAAAAATAATCAATGGATAACACAAAAAAAAAAATTAGAAAAATTATATGTAAATAGAATGCAAAAAGGAAATGACTTGGAAAAAAAAAGACTCCATTTAAAAAAAAAATAAAGACTTTTCATTTTCAGTAAAGCCGAACCCTCCAGCCAAGAATTTGTGGAATCGTAAATATTCGGGGGGGGGGGGGGGGGCGGTCCTTCTGTTCCCTTTCGCCTAAATGGAAGTTTGCAATGCAATTAAGACTTTCATAGACGATTTCAGAGTTTAAGACGTTTACCGAGACGGTTGGATAGTTTAAGGCTTACTGGGAAGTTTAGATAGTTTGAAAATTGTTAATGAGATGTTTAGATAGTTTGAAAATTGTATAATGAGATGTTTAGATAGTTTGAAAATTGTATAATGAAATGTTCACATTATTTAAGACTTACTAGGACGTTTAGATAGTTTGAAAATTGTTAATGAGATGTTTAGATAGTTTGAAAATTGAATAATGAGATGTTTGGATAGTTTGAAAATTGTATAATGAGATGTTTAGATAGTTTGAAAATTGTATAATGAGATGTTCACATTATTTAAGACTTACTGGGACGTTTAGATAGTTTGAAAATTGTTAATGAGATGTTTAGATAGTTTGAAAATTGTATAATGAGATGTTAAGATAGTTTGAAAATTGTATAATGAGATGTTTAGATAGTTTGAAAATTGTATAATGAAATGTTCACATTATTTAAGACTTACTGGGACGTTTAGATAGTTTGAAAATTGTATAAAGATATGTTTAGACAGTTTACATTTTTTGGGGGACATTTAGATAGTTTGAAAATTATATAATGAGATGTTTAGATAGTTTAAGACTACTGGGATGTTTAGATAGTTTGAAAATTGTATAATGAGATGTTTAGATAGTTTAAGACTTACTGGGACGTTTAGATAGTTTGAAAATTGTATAATGAAATGTCCACATTGTTTAAGACTTACTGGGACGTTTAGATAGTTTGAAAATTGTATATGTTTAGATAGTTTAAGATTTACTGGAACGTTTAGATAGTTTGAAAATTGTATAATGAGATGTTTAGATATTTTAAGACTTACTGGGACGTTTGGAAAGTTTGAAAATTGTATAATGAGATGTTTAAATAGTTTAAGACTTACGAGACGCTTAGTAAGTTTGAAAATTGTATAATGAGATGTTTAGATAGTTCAAGACTTACTCGGATGATTAGAAAATTTGAAAATTGTATAATGAGATGTTTAGATAGTTTAAGACTTACTGGGACGTTTAGATAGTTTGGAAATTGTATAATGAGATGTTTAGATAGTTTAAGACTTAGTGGGACGTTTAGATAGTTTGAAAATTGTATGATGAAATGTTTAGATAGTTTAAGACTTACTGGGAAGTTTAGATAGTTTGAAAATTGTATAATGAGATGTTTAGATAGTTTAAGAATTACTGGGACGTTTGGAAAGTTTGAAAATTGTATAATATGTTACATAGTTTAAGACTTACTGGGAAGTTTAGATAGTTTGAAAATTGTATAATGAGATGTTCAGATAGTTTAAGACTTACTGGGACGTTTGGAAAGTTTGAAAATTGTATATTATGTTACATAGTTTAAGACTTACTGGGACGTTTAGATAGTTTGAAAATTGTATAATGAGATGTTTAGATAGTTTAAGACTTACTGGGACGTTTAGATAGTTTGAAAATTGTATAATGAGATGTTTAGATAGTTTAAGACTTACTGGGACGTTTAGACAGTTTGAAAATTGTATAATGAAATGTTCACATTGTTTAAGACTTACTGAGACATTTAGAGAGTTTAAGAATTATATGATGAAATGTTTAGAGAGTTTAAGACTTATATACTGACAAGTTTAGAAACTCTAAGAATTAAATACTGAGCTGTTTAAATTGTTTAAGACGTATATACTAATTTAGAAAGTCTAAGACTTATTTTCTGAGACGTTTAGAAAGTCTAAGAGTTATTTTCTGAGCAGTTTAGAAAGTTTAAGACTTAGACACTGAATCTATCATATAAGGTCACACTCGATGACACTTAGATAACATTCCTTAGGACCGGTGCCACAGGAAGGATTTTATGTAATACAAAGTATAGAAAAAGATTTAGAATTCTATCTAAGCGTTTGGTTTGTCTCTGACGCTAATTACAATTACAATAATTACAATAATTATAATAAGCTAAAACATATGTTCTTTATGTAATAAAAAAGTATAGAAAAAGAGTTAGAATTCTATCTAAGCATAATGAAATTGGTTTGTCTCTGACGCTAATTAAAATTACAATAATTACAATAATTATAATTAGCTAAAACATATGTTCTTTATGTAATATAAAGTATAGAAAAAGAGTTAGAATCTATCTAAGCTTTTGGTTTGTCTCTGACGCTATATAATTACAATAAGCTAAAACATATGTTCTTTGAATGAGGACTTTGTTTTATTGAAAACAAATGAAACCATTTGGAATAATTTCGAATCAATACGAACAGTTGTGAAACGGATAAAATTTAATCAACTGAGACAGTCAAGAGATTGAATTGGAATTACAATAAGAACAATGCAGACAATGTTTTAAATATCAATATCAAAATCAACTTCAAAATTTTCAAAATACTTATAGAATAACCATAAACATAAATGAAAATGATCTTAAGAAATATTAAAATGGAGGATAATCATGAAGCTGAGAGTCGACCCACTGAAAATTATCAGTTAAAATCAGTAATTATAAACAAAACAATGGGAGCTTTAACAAATAACTTTGAAAAATAGGATGATAATTATCAAAGCAAGAATGCCTTAACATGTTTTTAAATGCACCATACCCTAAAAATTAAGAGGGAAAATGCAGATGACAATTGACCTAGAGGGGAAATGAGGGTGACAATTTATCTTGAGGGGAAGTGAAGGTGACATTTGACCTATAGGGGAAATGAAGGTGACATTTGACTTAGAGGGGAAATGAGTGACAATTGATCTTGAGGGGTAATGTTGTTGACAATTGACCTAGAGGGGAAATGAAGGTGACATTTGACCTAGAGGGGAAAAGAAGGTGTAAATTAACCTACAGGGGAAATGAGGGTGTAAATTGGCCTTGAGGGGAAAAGATGGTGTCAATTGACCTACAGGGGAAATGAAGGTGTAAACTGAACTTGATGGGAAAAGATGGTGTCAATTGACCTACAGGGGAAATGAAGGTGTAAACTGAACTTGATGGGAAAAGATGGTGTCAATTGACCTACAGGGGAAATGAAGGTGTAAACTGAACTTGATGGGAAAAGATGGTGTCAATTGACCTACAGGGGAAATGAAGGTGTAAACTGAACTTGATGGGAAAAGATGGTGTCAATTGACCTACAGGGGAAATGAAGGTGTAAACTGAACTTGATGGGAAAAGATGGTGTCAATTGACCTACAGGGGAAATGAAGGTGTAAACTGAACTTGATGGGAAAAGATGGTGTCAACTGACCTACAGGGGAAATGAAGGTGTAAACTGAACTTGATGGGAAAAGATGGTGTCAACTGACCTACAGGGGAAATGAAGGTGTAAACTGAACTTGATGGGAAAAGATGGTGTCAATTGACCTACAGGGGAAATGAAGGTGTAAACTGAACTTGATGGGAAAAGATGGTGTCAATTGACCTACAGGGGAAATGAAGGTGTAAACTGAACTTGATGGGAAAAGATGGTGTCAATTGACCTACAGGGGAAATGAAGGTGTAAACTGAACTTGATGGGAAAAGATGGTGTCAATTGACCTACAGGGGAAATGAAGGTGTAAACTGAACTTGATGGGAAAAGATGGTGTCAATTGACCTACAGGGGAAATGAAGGTGTAAACTGAACTTGATGGGAAAAGATGGTGTCAATTGACCTACAGGGGAAATGAAGGTGTAAACTGAACTTGATGGGAAAAGATGGTGTCAACTGACCTACAGGGGAAATGAAGGTGTAAACTGAACTTGATGGGAAAAGATGGTGTCAATTGACCTACAGGGGAAATGAAGGTGTAAACTGAACTTGATGGGAAAAGATGGTGTCAATTGACCTACAGGGGAAATGAAGGTGTAAACTGAACTTGATGGGAAAAGATGGTGTCAATTGACCTACAGGGGAAATGAAGGTGTAAACTGAACTTGATGGGAAAAGATGGTGTCAATTGACCTACAGGGGAAATGAAGGTGTAAACTGAACTTGATGGGAAAAGATGGTGTCAATTGACCTACAGGGGAAATGAAGGTGTAAACTGAACTTGATGGGAAAAGATGGTGTCAATTGACCTACAGGGGAAATGAAGGTGTAAACTGAACTTGATGGGAAAAGATGGTGTCAACTGACCTACAGGGGAAATGAAGGTGTAAACTGAACTTGATGGGAAAAGATGGTGTCAACTGACCTACAGGGGAAATGAAGGTGTAAACTGAACTTGATGGGAAAAGATGGTGTCAACTGACCTACAGGGGAAATGAAGGTGTAAACTGAACTTGATGGGAAAAGATGGTGTCAATTGACCTACAGGGGAAATGAAGGTGTAAACTGAACTTGATGGGAAAAGATGGTGTCAATTGACCTACAGGGGAAATGAAGGTGTAAACTGAACTTGATGGGAAAAGATGGTGTCAATTGACCTACAGGGGAAATGAAGGTGTAAACTGAACTTGATGGGAAAAGATGGTGTCAACTGATCTTCAGGGGAAATGAAGTTGTAAACTGACCCACAACGAAATGAGTGTAAATTAATCTACAGGGGAAATGAAGTTGTAAACTGACCCACAGCGAAATGAGTGTAAATTAATCTACAGGGGAAATGAGGGTGACAATTGACCTACAGCGGAAATGAAGATGTAAAATTACCTACAGGGGAAATGAATGTGTCAATTGACCTAGAACAACGATTAAATAACAGAAAAAAACCTGCAAAATTGAATAAAAAAAAAAAGAATGATAATTAAAAGAAATAACGAGTTTAGAAAATTATCGAATGAAAAAAATTAAATGAGAAGCGAATTATGGAAATGAAGATGAGAATTAAAAATGAAAATAATTTAAAAGATAAGAAAATAAAACGAAGATTACTTACCGCCATAGGATAGTCGACTCCACGGATGAACGGGCGTGGGCAAAGCGCCACTGGTGGGGTGGGCGGTCTCCAAATTTCTTCCAGGCCGTCCAGTGTATCTTTCTGTTTTATCGTTTTGGTAAGGATAATAAAGGGAGAGGAGGGGGAAGGGGGAAAAAAGAGTAGGGGAGATTTATCTAATATTCAGTTGGCTCCCCTCCACCTTAGAAAAGGCCGTTCTGGAAGAGGCTAATTTCTTGGCTCCTCTTTGATTCTCTTGGTCCAAAAAACCGTCCAATACGTACGAAGTCGATGAGGCGAACTTGATCTATGAGTCTGGTTCCTGCCACGCTCCTCCTGACATCTTTTTTCTTTATTTCTTTCTTTTGATTCTTTATGTTTGTCTAA